>NW_015386535.1:385869-443871 GCF_001527695.2 Protobothrops mucrosquamatus
CCCCCCCCCGAGAAGTTGAAATTGACTGATTGATTGAACCTTTTTTTTTTTTGCACACGGCAGCGGAGGCCTAAAGTGAAAAGGTTTTATAAAACCCAGCTGAAGGCCTAGGACTGGGGCGACGGCGCACGTGCCCACAGAGAGGGCTCTGAGTGCCACCTCTGGCACCCGTGCCATAGGTTCGCCACCACTGCTCTAAGTTATTGTTTTCTTCTAAAAGTGACGTGTTTCCATCAGTCTTCCTCTTTAGGTTCATATATAGTGTTGTTTTTTATGGAAGCTGTTTGTTCCCTACTGTGTTCAATTTGGATAGATTGGTTTTCTTCTTTAGGTTTGTTTTTTTTCGAAGCTGTTCGCTTCTTATTGGGTTTAATTTTAGTGTAGTGTTCTTGTTCTCCCTGTGGTTTACTTAAATCCTGCCAATGGGAAGAGGAAATGGCAAAATCCAGGATAATTGGAAGTAGGTTATTCAAACATTGCCAATTAGTGACCACAAAAATTATACATCTTAAGATGGGTGATCATGTCTTGAACACAGCGATTGTAAGAGCTAGGCAGGAAGTTGGATTATATACTCTTAATACATTTTAGCAATTATAATCAAATGTATGGGGCTCTGAAATTCATCCAGTGGTGGGATTCAGCCGGTTCGTACCAGTTCGGGAGAACCAGTAGCTAAATTTACCTGAATTCAGAGAACCGGCTGGCTTTTGGAAGTCCAGTCTAGGCCTTGGAGGTCTCCCAGGCCTAGAACAGCCCATCGGAAGTGCGTTGATGCCACGTCTGCATCACATAATAGAACCAGTTGTTCAAATATTTGAATTCCACCACTGAATTCATCCATACTTAAGTGCCATTTCCATGCAGTTTCCCTGGGCTACACTTATTGAAGGGCAAGGATTTTAAGTGCAATGAAATTGTTTTCTACTTATTTTTATTTAAGTAGGTCTGCAGTCTTGGAATCTTATGCATTGGTCGGGATTTCTTTGCAGGACAACACATTCTAAACTGTTACTCTTCTTTGTTACATGTGCAGCAAGGGTTGAAAAAGCATATTTCCATAGATATGCAATTAAGATTTGTGTTTTTTTCTTTTTCTTTTATTTGCATTCATTTTTATATTTTTAATTGTAATCTAGGATAAAATTAATGTCCAGAATAAATTGGACCTTAACCATGCATTTTTGCTCTCAAAAGACACGAAGATGCAATCAACTTACCAAGAGAGACATGAGGAATTGCACAAAAGCATGTGCGTATTCAGGGACATATTTCTTGCACTATAGAAATTAACAAAAAAAGACCAACTTGAATAATACTCAAAGATTAACCCATGCGATAATAATCAATACATTATTTGTGAGCAGCTCAGTTAATTCCATTCTGGCTCCTCATTGAGATATTCCTCATCCATTGTTACCAAGGTATGTTTCCCCTGTTAAGGGAAATGCTAAGTGAATTACCTCATCTGCCATGTGGGTCCCCAAACCTTCACACTTCTGCTTGGCATAATCCTCCAAAGTCTGCATAAGGAAGGGGCTGTTCTTCAAGATTTCGTGTATTTCTATAGCCACCATCTTGCATTCATGACAGAGATCTCCATTACTCTGCCAGAACTAAAGATAACAGAGGAGAACACAGGATTAACATACCTACTAATTTGTGTGGCCAAAGCTTATCTCATAAAGGAGGTTTCTGCGGAAAGGGTTTACATTACCACCTCCAGAAACACAGTTGAGTTGGGATGAATAATTTTACCAGACGGTAGAAATAATATCAACCTTGAGTGTTAGCTACACCCCTCAAAGGCATTTGGTGATCCCAAAATACTGCCTCCCATCCACCTATGTGAAATGCTGAAGCTCCCACAAGAAATAAATAAAGTAGGCATGAATAATTTCTAATTGGATACTTTCCCAAATTCTCAGCTACCATAGGAATTGCCCATTTCATCTGGCTGGCGCCAGGCTAACGGAAACTAATTCCTGCAAATAGCTTGTGCTTACATCTTTACTCATTTTGGAGACGAGACAGATGATACGAGAGAATGTTGAGTTGAAGCCTTTTCACCTTTATATAAGAGTCTCAGAGAACTTTATCTGAAGGAGCCAGCCCTTAGAAGTCAAATGAAGATTGGTTCAGGTATCCCAAGCCTCTTAAGCTAGAATGGAAAGCCCCTCCCGCCATTTCTCTGAGATCTTTCTGTCCTGTCCTGGTTGAATGTTTGACTGGAGGGGACCAATCATCCCAGCTGTTTCCTCACCCAAGGCTCTGTTTGGGGTTTATCTTGACTGAAGAGAAGAGGCACATTAGCTATGAAGGGAGACAGCATGTCACGAAGCTCTGTTATTTCAGGCCATTCTTCTGATTTTAGTTGGTTCTGAAACTTCAGCGCTCTGTCAGGACTCTGTGGCTGATTGCAGAGTAGAAAAGCACAACACACAATTTCAGGTCTATCCTAAAAAAAGCCAAAGAGAGAAACAGTTTCACAAAAGGATCTTCCCAGTCTTTAAAATACAGGAAGTCCTCGTCTTACGAGCACAACTGAGCCCAAATTGTATGTTGTTAAGTGAGACATTTGTTAAGTGAGTTTTGCCCCATTTAACGACTTTTCTTGCCACAGTTGTTAAGTGAATAACTGCAGTTGATAAATTAGTAACCTGGTTGTTGAGTGAATGTGGCTTCCCCATTGACTTTGCTCATCAGAAGGTTGTAAAAGGGGATCACATGACCCCAGGACACAGCAACGGTAATAAATATGAACCAGCTGCCAAGCATCTGAATTTTGATCACATGATTCTGGGGACGCTACAAAGGTTGTAACTCTGAAAAATGGTCATAAGTCACATTTTTCAGTGCTGTTGTAACTTTGAACGTTCACTAAACAAACTGTTGTAAGTCGAGGATTGCCTGTAAAACACTGTGTTCCAGCTCAAAATTTAGCAGTCTTATAGACATCTTGTTCATTTCTCAAAAGAAACGTTTGGTTTATGGACCAAATAAGTACTATTTAGCTTCAAAAACTTATGAATCAGTTTCCATTTCTATTTCTTATGACCTCGTCATCATTGTGTTTCCCCCCCCCCTGTATTTTACCATTAGAAATCTATATCAAGGACTGTTTGCAAACCAGCTAGGAAATATTTCATTTCATTACATGTGAAATCTTTGCTTTTTTCCCAATAGTTATTAAACAATATGAAAAAGATGAAAGCTAACACAAGCTTTAAAAAGTAAAACAAATAGAACAGTGATGGCGAACCTTTTAGAGACCGAGTGCCCAAACCGCAACCCAAAACCCACTTACCGTATTTATTGCAAAGGCCACATCAGCATTGTGGTGCCCTCATGGGGGGGGGGGGGCAGGGAGGCACCTCTGACGCCGCCTCTGGCACACAAAAACCGGGGACGCAAAAATGGGCCACCGTGCTGCAAGGTGCAAAAATGGCCGTGCCATGGGGTGCAGATACAAGGCGCTGCACCATGCAAGAATGGGGGAGGGCTAGTGAGTATCATGCAGGTACTAGCCCCGCCCCATTTGCAGCACGTGTATGCTCGTGGCTCCATGCACGCATGCATGCATGTAAAATGCTTCCCCCTCCCTTTTCTTCCAGTCCACCAATCAACAATGGTTGGTGACCTCTGCTCTACCACCTCTACTCGCAAGTCAACCGCTTCACCTCCTTTATGCTGGGCGGGGCTCCTGCTCCGGGCAGCAGTGGTGGCCTGATGCACCTGCTGCTGGTGAGGGTGGCGCATGTGCCAACAGAGAAGGCTCTGAGTGCCGCCTCTGGCACGCATGCCATAGGTTCGCCACCACTGAAATAGAATGTGCAGAAAAGAAAAAACAATAAAAAGAAAAATAGAAAAGAAAAAATAATATAGTAAAGAAAAAGAAAAGAAATATGTAAATAAGTAACTTCTCCTTTTTCATAACTATTATAAACAATTTTAATAACTTATCACCTGCCTCTAAGTTCCCATATCTTATCTGTTAGTTATACACAACTATAAACAAAATTTTAAAGCTTTGTCATTCAGTCCTGGTCAGCAAAAGTCCATTAAGAGTTATGAGAGATATCTATTTTAACCTTGATCCAGTAAACCAACTTTTGTTTCTTTC
This sequence comes from Protobothrops mucrosquamatus, assembly GCF_001527695.2. Classification (NCBI taxonomy): domain Eukaryota; kingdom Metazoa; phylum Chordata; class Lepidosauria; order Squamata; family Viperidae; genus Protobothrops; species Protobothrops mucrosquamatus. The sequence continues at coordinate 389,993 of NW_015386535.1, forward strand.
CTTTATTTCTAACACTCATGGTCTTTAATCCCTTCAGATAATATCCAAGAACTCAAAATCCACTATAGGAAACTTATCTAAGTCACTCTTCTGATTTTTAATTTGTGTGTCCCTTTTACAATATCAGTTGATACTCAGAATATCACTTTTTTCCAAATCATGCTTTTAACCTCATTTTTAAATACACATTCAAATCAATTTCAGTCTTGACCAGTAGAATTTGTTCCTCTTCCATAACACCATTAACCCCCAATCTAACTAAAATGGCAGATATTCTTAAAATTAACTTCTGACTCCATTGTTCGTAAATATCTTTCAATACATCCAATGTTAAAGTATTTTATCCATTCTTGTTAATAACTCAAATTAAAGTGTTCTTCTCCTTTCTGGTTCCCTCTGGTGTCCAGCCTTCAAAGTCGCATCCTATTATAACTATTTTCCAAATTCAAAAAAAAACCAAACCAGCTGTTTCCCATGGGCAGGATTCTTATAATCAATTTCAAAATCTCATTTCAAATCTATTCTAGACTCATAGCCCATTTATTACTCTCCAGAAACAGCACTCTAATCACTCTTTTGCCATTGGTTCCCCCCAAAATATATTTTTTCTAAATCCTTAAACTCACATTTAAAACATTTTTTGCTAAGGATTGAAGGAAACTCAGCCAGTGAAGCCTAAAACTCGCCTTTCCAAAGGTGCTTAAAATTTCAAAAGCAGTAAACAAGTAATTCCAAAAACTATTAAGAAAGAAGGCTCAGCTCAACTTTATATGGGCTGCGTTATGTCTGTGAGCTAAATTGAAATCCCTAGCCTCCCACTCACTTGTTGGCTCACTAACCAACAGCAAAAGCTTGGGTTCCTGAAGTCTATTCACAAGGAATACATGAAGGCAATCTCACAATCTCTCCTTTCTCCAGAGATTTAGCAGGTGAGGATCCACCTTCCAGCTCCCTATCTCTTCTACCATGTCTTCCCCACTTCTTCAGGGACATCTAGCTCACCACATGTGAAGTTTTTGAATGGAGATAGAACATTTTTCCCTTCCCCCCCAAATAAAAGGTAATCTGATATCATTCTTACTTATTGCATTGTGTATGCTAATTACATGGGTATTACCAGTCAAATGGGTTTTGTAGGTTTTTGTAGCAGTTCAAAAGCCTGGAAAACCAGTTTGATCAGATCAGATATGAAAGGGAGGTGGTTTTGGTGACTTTCAAATGCTTTAAAAAAATTATCTCCAAACTTGACTGCAGAATTTTAATTTTAATAAAATATTTATTCTGCTCAAAACAATCAACTCCTATTTAAACACACACATACCAGTCAAATGTATTTCTATAAAAAGAGGTCACCTTTTAAAATCACTAAAACATTCAACTAAAATAATCCTGTAAACTGTTCTAGTTGGAGGACATCTAAGGGTAGCATGCACAATCATGAAACAGAATCATATTTTGAAATAAATAGAGTGACATTCAGTTCTTAGAGTACAGATGCATCACCATTTAGATTTTTTGCTATCAAAGTCTCAGGAAAAAGGCAAAGATCTGGAAAATCATGAGTCTGGAATTTGCTGTGACTTGTGATCTCAGTCCTTCAACAGGACATACGTTCCTGGATATCATCACTCCTACCAAGAGCACACAAACTCTAGTCCTCTAGAACAGGGCTTTTCAACCTTTCCACAGATTGTACCACTTTTAGGACATGACAATATTTGAGTACCACCAGTGCTTAGCAATGTGTCAAAAACCTGATGACTAAAAAAAAGGGGGGGATTTGGGGTTTTACTGATTAGATTCATTTGTTGTTATAGAAATGGCTAGTTTATAATATTATGGAAAAGTAAAAAGTTGAGGTTCAATGTTAATGCTTCCTTCTACTGCAACAGAGGAAGTCTGTTCTTTTTCCCTTCTCCCCCTCACTTTTTCCCCCTTTTTCCTCCCCACGGTGTCCTACTATTTGCTTTTGTATTTTTGTATTTTATTCTATAATCTAATAAAATATTACAAACTGTAGAAAAGAAGGAAAAAAGTACCAGTTTTAATTTCTTTGGTGGCTGTTCCTTTGCTGAATTACTTTCCCTTTGCACTGACAAACGTATGATGAATTTATCCATGTTTATTAATATGCACCACTACCAGCTAGTTCAGGGGTCTTCAAACTTGGCACTGTTAAGACTTGTGGACTTCAACTCCCAGAATTCCTCAGCCCTCAAGGCTGGTTGAAGAATTCTGGGAGTTGAAGTCCACAGATCTTAAAGTTGCTAAGTTTGTAGACTCCTGAGCTAGCTGGTTGGCCCTTCTTCCTCTCTCCCTTCTGAGCATTTTCCACAGTGTAGTAAGAACGCATCCCCCCAATCCCTTCCCTGTACCCTTAAAGACGCAGGAATCAAGTGCAAAGCAAGAAAGGCTCACAAAATAAGCCTCGGGTTTTTTCCTCTTTAAGCTGCCTCAGTGTCACAATGTTGCAATCCTAGACTGAAAGGCTCTGGCAATTGCGAAAAGCTTTAGCTTTAATTTACCTTCAAAGAAAACTTTCTAAAAGCCATAGAGTAGACAGACTCAATTAAAGGGGGGTAAAACTAATTTCATTTGTTTAAAGGGATTAAACCTTTCCTGTTGTCTTTTTTTCCCCTTCCCCGACCTAAACCACCACCTTTTATAGCCTCTCCTCTCCTCCCCCTCCTTTTTCTTCAGTTCACCTCCAGCTCCAAGCTGCTTCTGGAAGCGCCAATCAGTTGAAGCCAATCAGCTGGAGCCCTGCTGGCTCCTGGGGCTTCTGCTGAGCCCAGACAGTCATGCAGCTGCAGCTGTCTCTCCCTCAGGCTTGGGTTGCTTAGGCTCATTCCCCTCCCCTACTACACTTGGCTAGCAGTCGCGTACCACCTGCCACGTGGCAAAGTACCACAGATGGTACCCGTACCACCGGTTGAAAAGCCCTGCTCTAGAAGTTATTGAGTCACTCATAGCAGAAGCACTAGAAGGCAAGACAAGAAACAATGAATGGAGCTAGTCAAGGAGAGAAGCAACCTAGAACTAAGGAGAAACTTCCTAACAGAGAGAACAATTAACCAGTGAAACAGTTTGCCTTCAGAAGTTGTGGGTGCTTCATCACTGGAGGCTTTCAAGAAGAGACTGGACAGCCACTTGTCTGAAATGGTACAGGGTCTCCTGCGTGAGCAGGGGGTGGGGCTATATGACCTCCAAGGTCCCTTCCAATTCTGTCATTCTTTTACTTAGATCCAATCAGCACAGTAAGTGATTTTAGGGCCCAGACTTGAACAATAGGTCCTATTTAATGTGGAGAAAAGCTAGGTTTTACACTTAGGCAGGAAAAACCAAAGGTACAAGTACAGATTACGCAAAATCTGGCTCAAAAACAGTAACTGTGAGAGGGACCTTGGAGTCCTAGTGGACAATCACTTAAACATGAGCCAGCAGTGTGCAGCAGCAGTCAAAGCAGCTAATACAATCCTTGGTTGTATAAACAAAGTCATATAATCAAAATCACGTGAAGTATTAGTACCGCTTTATAAAGCCTTAATAAGACCACATCTGGAATACTGCATCCAGTTTTGATCACCATATTGCAAAAAAGATGTTGAGACTTTGGAAAAAGTGCAAAGAAGAACAACTACGATAAGACGATTAAAGGCCTGGAGACTAAAACATATGAAGAACGGCTGCAGGATTTGGGTTTGGCTAGTCTAGAGAAAAGAAGGACTAGGGGAGACATGATAACAGTATCTCAGTATTTGAGAGGTTGCCACAAAGAGGAGGGGGGTCAACTTATTTTCCAAAGCAACTGCAGGCAGGACAAGAAACAATGGATGGATACTAATCAAGGAGAGAAGCAATCTGGAACTAAGGAGAAACCTAACAGTGAGGACATTTAACCAGTGGAACACCTTGCCTTCAGAAATCGTGGCACTCTATCACTGGAGGTTTTTAAGAAGAGACTGGGCTCATCTGAAATGGTATAAGGTCTCCTGCTTGAGCAGGGGATGGGACTAGAAGACCTCCAAGGTTCCTTCCAGCTCTATTCTGATTGATTGATGGGAGTCGAATTCCCCCTTCCTGCTATGATACATTTTGGGGTTTGGGATTAAGGGGATTCATATTATTTTCTGTGGCCAAACAGCTGGGAGTCTGATGACCATTGGCTATTGATCATGATTAATAGTAGACCTCATTTTGGAATACTGTTATCATATCCCCCCTAGTCCTTCTTTTCTCTAGACTAGCCATGCCCAAATCCTGCAACCTTTCTTCATATGTTTTAGTCTCCAGGCCTTTAATCATCTTAGTTGCTCTTCTCTGCACTTTTTATGAAGTCTCAATATCTTTTTTGTAATGTGGTGACCAAAATTAGATGCAGTATTCCATGTGTCATCTTACTAAGGCTTTATGGTGAGCCAACATATTTAAGTGATCGTCCACTAGCACTCCAAGGTCCCTCTCACAGTTATTGTTTTTGATCCAGGTTTCAGCTAATCTGTTATTGTACCTTTGGTTTTTCCTGCGTAAGGATGAAACCTTGCTTTTCTCCACATTAATTTTCATTTTGTTGGATAGGGCCCATTGTTCAAGTCTGTCAAGATCCTTTTAGATACTGAGCTTGTTTTCGAGTGTCACCTATTCCTGCCAGTTTAGTATCATCTGCAAATTTGATGAGTTCCCCTTCAATTCCCTCATCTAAATCATTTATGAAGATATTGAGGAGTACTGGGCCTTAGACGAAACCTTGTGGTACCTCACTGGTTACTTCCCTCCATGTAGATGTAGTAGCATTAAGGACTCATTGAATATGGTTTGTCAACCTGTTACAAATCCATCTGCCATCTATCCCTTTTTCTAGCTTAGCAAGAAGTAGGCTGTGGTCTATTTTGTCGAATGCTTTACTGAAATCTAAGTATACTATGTCCACAGCATTTCACTGGTCTACTAATTTAGCCATTTTATCAAAGAATGAAATAAGATTGGTTTAGTATGATTTGTTTTTAGCAAACCCGTGCTGGCTTCTACTTATAACTTTATTTGTTTCTAGATGTTCACAGATCTGTTTTTTTTATTACCTTTTCCATTATCTTTCCAGTTATTGATGTTAGACCGATTGGTCTATATAGTTTCCTGACTCTAATTTTTTTTCCCTTTTTTGAAGATGACAGCCACATCAGCTCTTTTCCAATCCTCAGGTAGTTTCCCGGTGTTCCAAAATTTTTGAAATTTTCAGTTTATCAGAGAGATCTTTGTCCAACCATGCTAGTTTCAGAGTAACCAGCAACCATGCTGGTTGCAGAGTAAATAATGAGATCAACCATCAGAAAATGGTTGACTTGAATCTGATCTATATCAAAAGTCACAGTTAGAAGCATCAGTATCAACCAACTCCCATAATATTTCCAAAGATAATTTACCTGAACTTGTTTACCAAGCTCTATAATAACGATCACTCCAGTGTCCACCATCTTCTTGCATTTGAGTGACCAGTCCTGGAAGGGAAGATACTGGCATCCACTTTCAAAAAACTTAGCAAGTTTTTCCTAGAAAGAGGAAAAATATAGAGAAGGACATAAGTTATTTTGTTTCGTTTTGTTCTGTTCTGTTTTGTTTCAGATTCTTTATCATTTTCCCAATGGCTACAGCAATCTGTGAAAACAGCATTGGGGGGGTAAGAATGAAAAACTCACTTTGAATAAAGCTAGTTTAGTGCCATAAAGGGATCCTGAGAAGTTCATAGTAATGTTTAAGCCATGGTTAGTTTGATTACTATTTGCTGGTTAGGTCATAGGGGCCTAGTTCACATATCATGCTAACTAAATGATTATTTATAAGCTACATTACTTTAAGTGACACTAAACAAGCCACATTATGGCTTAGTCTGACGTCTAAATTAGAATAATACATCATAATAATACAGCACAGAATATTTCTTTCAAATTTCTTTTAAAAAATTCCTTCATTAATAAATAAATGTCCCTTCTTCCCTCATCTAATACTTTTAGTTACTACAATTCCCAAGCCCAAAGTACTTACATCTGTAGTATTGTCTTGAACAATCTTTGCCATCAAGACTACAATGAGTTTACAAAGAGTGCATTTTAAATTTTTCTGAGGAAAAGAGAAAGAAAAGAGTGTTACTAGAAGAACGTTTGTATTATATTTTAACCCTTTGTTCTCACTAAATTAGTTGTTCCTCTGAAACAAAACTAAGAACTAGTTAGTTGAAGCTGTGGCATTGATTAAAATAAGAATCCTATCCAAATTATTTACAATTTGGTACAATATTGAAAAGAAAGTCTCTACAATGATAGAAAGAAGCAGGGTCATATTTTTGCTTTTCCTGTAAAGAGTAATAAAATGCTGCCATTGTTGCTAGGTCTGATGATATAATTTCTTACTGCCAGAAGAAAGATCATACATTAATTACAACAAAACAAGGATAGTTGGTTGGGGCAACACCTTACATCAGAGGTCCCCAACCTTTTGGGCACCAGGGACCGGTTACGTGGAGAGAGGTTTGGGATAATAATTTGGGATAATACTAATCTGAAAATGTAAGAGATTTTAGTTTGTTTTGTTGTTCATGTAGGGTCTGTTTGTTGCCATTCAGGGTTTTTTAAAAAAGAGTTTTTGCAAGAATTTGGATTGTCTGAATTGTCACAATGGCAGTATATCCATTAAAATATATTTCAATTTCATTATTTGGCCAAACACATTGGAAGCATCTAAAACTCTTGAATTACTATCAGCACTGAAATGTCTTATGAATAAATCCAAACCTATCCTATTTTCTATCTAAATAATTGAAGAGTGAGGTCAAGGTGGATATTAATTATTTGCATGGACATTCCATCTCCTCAAATCGTAGGGCTGGAAGGTCTTCTAATCCAACCCTTGTTCAAGGCATGCGTCTTATATCATCCCAGATAAATGGCTGTCGAGTCTATTTTTGAAAACCTCCAGTGATGAATCATTCACAACTTCTCCTTACTTCTAGGTTGCATCTCTCTTTGACAAGCTCCCACCTATTACTTCTTGTCCTGTCCTCTGATGCCCTAGAGAATAAGTCAATCCCTTCTTCTTTGTGACAGCATCTAAAATACTGAATACAGTTTTCATGTCCCCCATTATCCTTCTCTTCGATAGGCTAGACATATTTAACTCCCTCAACCATTCATCGTACAATTTAGCCTCCAGACGTTGTTGTTCTTCTCTGCACACTTTCCAGGATCTCAACATACTTTTTGTATCATGGTGATACAAAACTGGATGCAATATGTAAATGGTGGATTCTAGAGGTGGATTAGTTCCAACTTGTATGCATAGCATAAGCTTAGCTTAGCTATCAATGAATAGTAAGTTAATGCATTTGAAATAAAAATGGTATTTTTTTAAAAAAAGTGGCTGAAGCTATAAAGGATTCAGTTCTATCTGAATTATATCTTGAAGAGGTCAAAGGAGAAAGACAAATAATAAATTGGGTACAAAGAGATGACTGCCTCTAGGATCATGTTCTCAAACCAGTTTCACTGCAGGTGTCCCAACCAAAATTTCTAGTGGTCTCCCACTTTTCTGAGGTAAAAGTCTCAGAGGTCCAGTTGTCTTAATGGAATATTCCTCCCCCAAAATACAATCAGGTTCTACTTTAGTGGCATTTTGTACACTTCTTAAAACAGAATTATTTAGAAGAGTTTTTGCAATGTGATTGCCCCCATCTATTTATTTATTTCACTTATTGGTTTTATTTTTATTTTTACTACATCTGTTATACATTTAAATGTATGTATATTTGAAGTTCAATTTTATTTTACTATTATACTATGGAAAATATCAAGTAATGAATTGAAAAATATTGTAAGCTGCTAATAGTCATTTGAATACAAAGGACAACATTTATTTATTTATTTATTTATTTATTTGTTTGTTTGTTTGTTTGTTTGTTTATTTATTTATTTATTTATTTATTTAGTGAATGATGCAGTCTTCAATGCATACACAAACACAGATCTAACTATCTGAGGATTTCTGGGAGTTGGTCCACACATCTTAAATTTGCCAGGTTTGAAAAACACTGATCTAGATCTTAGATACAGTGAAATGGAAATGTTGTTAAGAATGAAATGGAAATTTTATTATAGTGTCATGTATACTCACAGGGTTATTAACTTGCAGCATCTGATAGCAGCGCTCCAAACTTCCACACTTCAGAGCTGTAGCAAAATCCTGGCACAATATTGATGGATCCTCGGTACATTCTTTCTGTGATGTCACAGGAGTTCCAGCAGCTGCCCACAAGGAGAAGAGAGGCAATAGATGTCAGATGCTCAACAAAAAAATAGCTTTATCTCATAGTGAAACCAAGTGCTACTTCCAAACATGGATTTCAACCCTACCTGGATATAGATTTGTTCCAGGAAGAAACTTTTAGAACCACAAACATGGCCTCAAAACCTAATTCAGCCATGTAGAAACCACCTGGAGAAAGAAACCCACTTCTAATGCCCACTTGGTGATAGTAACAATACTTAGACTTATATATTGCTTCACAGTGCTTTATGGCCCTCTTTAAGTGGTTTACAGAGTCAGCATATTGCCTCCCAACAATCTGGGTCCTCATTTTACCAACTTTGGAAGGCTGGGTCAACCTTGAGCCACTGAGACTCGAACTGCTGGCAGTCAGCTCAAAACGGGAATAACAATAACTGACTGCATAATGCAGTGTGAAGTGAACACAAGAAAGAAAGAAAAGCACAGACATCCTATGTACTATACAATAAATGATGATCTATAAATAAACACAGAATGTAAAGGCCAGCCAGTCATCTAAAGATCATGGTGGGAACAGGGAGATATACCATAAACTTGTTTTATCATGAATACCAATCAAATCTTGCTTTTTTATAATGGTTTTTATTTTTGTAAGCTGTCTAGAGTAGCCCCTGGTAAGGGGAAAATAAATAGATAGCAAACAAATTTAACAAATAAATCTACTGTAAATAGTCACCTGGCAGAATCCTAGCCACTAATGGTCAGATATTCATGAAGGGTCAACATTAACTGGTTTTAGGGTGTACATGCCAAGTCAGGTATTGTATTATATTTTTTTCAGGTTTGATGGGGATCTATAAACTGTAAGAGATGTTTTAAATTCTAAAGTCCCGTTTGAATAATTTTATTCTTTTATTTTTCAAATGTGTGTCTGTGAGATGAGTTGGGTTGAAAGAGAATGACTGGCTCAAAGTCACCCACCTGGCCTTTATGCTAGAACTCACAATCTTCAGGTTTCCTGGCCAGTACCTGAACCATTACATCAAACTGGCTCTTTTGTTCTTTTAATTCAGCTGCAAAAAAATTCTGAAAAATATCTGCAGCACCACGTGGCACTTTATGAGCAGAAGTGGCTTTATCCACACATACATCTTCCACCCTCTGGAACGAACTACCCCCCGAGATCCGGACGATTCCGGATCTCCTAACCTTCCGCCGCGCCCTCAAGACTTGGCTTTTTCAGCAAGCGGGACTGACCTAGGGTGAATTTTTAAATAGGGACAATTTTAATGATTTTAAACAAGACACAGCTACAAATATTTGGTTTTTAATTGGCTTTTATAGGGAAATGTTTTGTATTGTTTTTAATATGCTGTGAGCCGCCCTGAGTCCCATGGGGGAGAAGGGCGGCATATAAGTTAAAGTTAAATAAATAAATAAATGTGTATTATTATTGCAGAAATAGAAATACAAATATTTGGAAAAATCTGAAGATAGTCCTTTTGCAGCTGCTTACTACAGATTAGTCTAAGAAACAATATATGATAGAAATACTTAATACAGTACAAATGACTTCCAATCAGAGATGAATGGCAGGTATCGGATTTGAACTGTAAAATTCCAGATCACCCCTAGATGGAAGCAGGTTTTCTGTATCACTCTACTGCCATCTAGTGTTCATCTACATACATTCTTCTAGTTCAAAAGCCCACAATGAAGGTTCCCTTGCTTTCCCCTACTCTCCTCATTGCAGCCAGTCTCCCACATCTTCCATAAATGGCCCAGTCCTTCAAGAACATATATAGAAGCAAAAAAAAGGGACTGTAAAAGTTATGGGGAGAGATTAATTCATTGCTGTCATCGACATTCATTGTCATAGTTGGATACAACCCTGTGGTGTTTAAGTAGGTTCTTGCAACATATTACAAACTATTTCCTGAGTATGAAGGAGCTTCTGTCTAGATTCAAAGTTTGGGAGAAGATAGTATAGCATCCCTTTCACAATCTCCATTAATAACAATAGAGCATAACCACATGAAGTGGAAAGACCAAAAGAGATAGTCTGCAGGTGTGCATTTATACTTCCAATCCTATATATCAATGTGTGGTTTTCTACACTGTGGGAATCAGCTGAATCATCATTTTAATTTCCAAAATTCTGCAGGTTTTATATACTGCAGAATATTTACTCTAGAGTTAGACATTTCTATAATAATGTACAGTGTGATTGCTATCTTTTGTCAGTTCAAACTCTGTGAGACATCAATGCAAATACTGCATTTAAAACCTGCAAAAACTAAGCATGTGGGGTTTTTTTCCCCTTATTAGGAGTATAAGCCAGAATAGGAACAGTTGCAACAGCTGAACCTTTCCTGGGAAGATAAATGAATTTTCCCCTCTGATCTACTGTCTCCCAAACAGCGTCATTACTGTAGTTTGTTCGGGTATCCAACTTGGGAAGGGGAGGAGAGGGGAGAGAAGGAAAGGGAAGGGTGGGGAGAAAAAAAGGGGAGGGAAGAAAAGGGAAAGAGGAGGGGGAGGGGAGAGGGGGGAGAGGGGGAGGGAAAATTTCCAATGCTTATGCCACCTTCCCACAAAAAAAAAAACACTCAATGGGGAAACCAACTGGAAGTTAGAAGTCATTTTCACTCGTGATAATTCTGTTTCTTTATTTAGATAAGGAAATATCTCTGAAACGATGACTCATTAGATCATAGGTGATCTAGTGAATACTAAAAGGGGAGGTTCCATGGAACAAATAACTAACTTTGAGGATACGTAACCGGCTGTGCAGCTTATAAAGATATACTTCAACTGTGTATCAACTTTTGGAAGATGCTGACACCAGAAGAGCACAAACAAGATTTTCAAGCTCTAATTATATTTCAGTCTCTTATAGATTCATGCATATTGTACATTAGGACAAAACTTTTGCACAGTGTGCCTTCTTTCCTCTGCTGGCAATTTTCAAAATTAGAATTATGGCAGTGGAAGAAGTTTTAAGAAAATACATTAAAACAAAATAAAACAACATTTGGTTCTATTTAGCAAGTACAGAATGCTGGTTTTGATGGGGAAGGGAGTAACAGATAGAATGACTCCATGCCCAAGGTGTCACCTTGCTAGAAGATTTGATTTGGGCCTACATATCTCTTTAATTATCAAGGGAGAGCAGATACAGAATTATTTTTGTGATTTTGAAAGAACAGAAAGGTCCCAGTTGGGACAATGTACATTCATATCAAATATGGTGAAATGAAAACCATTTCAGAGAAGTATATTATACGGCAGGATTGTTTTGAGAGCAGTAAATGGCCTTTGCAAGAGGCACTTGTGTAAGTTGTGTCTTTTATGCCAAGCTAAAACAGGTTCAACAACAAAACATTTGTTACCTCAGATCCTTATGTATGTCCAAGGCAAATATTCAATTTCTTAAAGAAATTTCAGCAGTGAATAGACAACCCCCCCCCCCCCCCCCCCCCCCNACCCCCCCCCCCCCCCCCCGTTGGACATTAAGCACTAGTTTAACACTGAATGGGCATGGTTAAGAGTATTTGAAAAGTTGTTGAACTTCTCTGAGTACATATACATTCTTTGGGTTCTTAAACATAAAATATGAATCTTTAAATCATGCTATGAGGCCACACACACACACGCACAAACACCCTCATTTATTACAGTTTAAAGCAGGTGGAAAGTGTGGAAGAATGATAAAGGATTGGTTTAGCATAGCATAGCTTTCACATCTGTGTATTAATACAAATTTTCTTGAGATTTGCATATGTAAAATCATGCTCTCAGTGCCTGAAATATCCAATAATATTACCTATACTTTTCAGAGATCACTCTGTATAATCACTCTGCATAAACATTGAACAAGGAATTCATTATCCCATCACTCTTCATTTTATTATCTCTTTGTTACCCTATCATAGCCTCTCTGTATTAACCTATTATCCTCCTACAGTCTCTCTCTATTATCTTAACTCTGGGGTAGACTTTGAATAAGTAATGTAAATTAGTTTCTACGTCACTATCCATTTGTTTTTTTATCTCAAAATCTTTTTTTCATTGATGAAATGCTTTTTCCTTGAAGATTTTCCCTACATAATTCTCCACCCTACTTATCTACACTTACGTGGGTGGTGTTTTCTTTGTCATAACTCCCCAAATCTCTTTTTTTCTAAAGTCTCAACAACCTGAATTATTGAGACATAAGATGCTCTATACCACAATCAGATTGCTTCTGTTATCTGTTTCAAGACTGGTGTGGTTATGATCAGATTGTTCTGTCCAGCTTACAAAATTAATATAGTCAGCTACAAGACATTTAAAATAATTACATTCACACAACTGAAGCTTTATAACTTTATACATAACAGCAGACATAAAGAATGCAGAGAGCTGCATTCAAGTCAGGCTGTAATTCAGTTGCAAAGCAGGAAAAACAAATATTTTTCAAAATTTTCAATATTAAAAAAATCTCTTAAAATGTATACACATACATATTTTGCTAATTATTTACTGGGTTTTTGTAGTGTCCACATGCAAGACTACTATAGTATGTGCTGTTCTGCCCAGCTTTAACAGGCCAAAGTCATTTTTTTGGTTTTTCTTTTTCTTGCTTTTTGCTTTCTCGGGAAGCAGTTATGCATCTGTGTGTTTGATATATATATATGAACACACACACACACCTAGTGCAGTACAAAGATTATTGCCTCTCATTGCTGAAATAAAGACAAAATAGGAACAGAAATGTATCTGATACTTAAGTCTACTTCCCTGAGATGTAAGTGTCCATAGAAATTTTGCTTCCAAAGCTCACTTGGGTATGAAAAATGATTTCCAGAAATATAGCAGCTAGAAAGAAAAGGACTAAATTCTCACATATAAAGTATAGCAATTCCTTCTGAATCAGCCACCCTCTTGGTGTTTCAATTAAACATAGGAGGTAAAATTGATTCCTTTAAATTTAGAAGGAAGTGAACATTAAACAGTTTACCAACTAAAGAATTATGCAAGTGTTAAAATAATTATGAGGATTTGCCTTCTGTCCACTTAAGCATACCCTGATAATTCATGTAATCAAGAGGAATAATTTTAACACATTTGTTTTATGCAGGAATGTGATGTATTCTGTATTTTGATGCCTTAATCATTCTCCTAAGGAGGAATCCAGTTTGATATGGTAGAATCACAGGCTACAGTTTTAATGCTTAGAGAAACAAATTCCTAGGATAATCCAAATGCATTAATTTTGGGGTGTTTGTACCAGGGATAAAATTTATACAAATAAGGTCAATCTGTCACACTAGAAGCCTGCTCAAAATTTGGGGAGGGAGGGTTAAAAAGACTCCCAAAACAAGTTATTTCTCTCATCCTGATGAAGGATCAAATAAAAACATGGATCCTTTGAAAAGAATAAAGTTGGAAATGTGGAAGAGGAAGCAGCTGGAACTGGAGAATACGGTTTTCCTTGCAATTAAGTGGGTTCCATTCATCTTGCTCCAGCAGTTCTACTAGTTGGGAATGGCTCACACCAACTTCCATTGGGCCACTGTGTTCCTAAAATTACATTTTCCTCCACATTGTGTCTTGTTACATGACACATCCGTCTTGGAATAAAGAAGAAAAGGGCCCTTAAAACCAGGATGCAGGGCTCAAACAACTAATGAGGGTGTGCTGATTTTGAAGAACAGGCCTTTCACATCTTCTGAGTCTGCTGAAAACCTGTGCATAATAGGTCACCGTAACAAAGTTTACCACAGTAGTTTTCACCATTGGTGACCTGGTTTCTCACTTCATCTTTAATGAATAAGGTGAAGAAACAGCTCATCAGGGCGTCATATGTCTTGCTCCACAGAGAAATGAATGTTAGGATTATCCATAATTTTCTCGGTTAGAACATAATTTACTTGGTCCACACCCTCCTTTTATCTCCCTGTTTAAAAAACAACAACTGAGTTGCATATTTGAAGCATATTTAGACCTAATTAATTTAGATTCAGTATAAATCATCGAAACGGATATGAGTCAACTGAATACAGTATATACAATATTGTATTGTGCATAGGAGGGAGAGGGTTTTCTTCTTTTGCCCTTGCCAAACTGCACATCTGAAGCATAGATTATAATATATGTAGGTAATAACTATGAATAATAACAGGACAAAGATATGAAATAATTCAAAATCATTTTTTTCTGGAAATGTTCCATGTTGTTTTAAGTTGGTGTTCTTCTAAAGAATGGCTAGCCAATAAGTCTGCTTTATTCTTTAACAATACTCATCTGAAATTTTTCCAGTGGCTATGGAATGACTGTTGGTTTCCTTTTATTGGTATAACTATACTATCTAATAAACATTTTATCTGGGACATACATACCACCAGAGAGTGGTTCAGGCACATAACAAATTAGCTAGTAAAAACACAAACATGATCTTAGTCATGTAAAATATGTAAAAAAACAAGACAAAAGTTAAGGAAATTATTGGTCCATTGGTGGGAGAAAGTGACAAGAAGGTGACAAGCAACAGGGAGAAAGCAGAACTACTTGTTTTTTGCATCCGTCTTTACACAAAGAGAAAAAAACAGTCCAACCTATCAAAAACAGTACCATAAAAAACAGATTAGAAACACAAGTTAAGATAGGCAAGAAAATGGTGAGCACCTGTCCACTGTAGACAAGTTCAAATCACCAGGGCCAGATGGATTACACCCCAAGGTTCTGAAGGAACTGGAAAATGTGATCTCAGAACCACTGAACTATATTTTTCAAAGATCCTGGAGCACTGGGGAACTACCAGAGGATTGGAAAAGAGCTGATGTAGTTCCCATCTTCAAAAAAGGGGGAAAAATGGATGCAGGAAACCACAGATCTATCAGTCTGACCTCAATACCTAGGAAGATTCCGGAAAAGATAATCAAGCAACAAATCAGCGAACACCTAGAGGCAAACAAAGTCATTCCCAAAAGCCAACATGGGTTTGTCAAAAACAGATCATACCAGACAAATCTTATCACATTCTTTGACCAGGTGACAAGATTAGTGGATCAAAGGAATGCTGTGGATATAATTTACTTGGACTTCAGTAAGTCATTTGATAAAGTAGACCACAAACTACTACTTGATAAGATAGAAAAATATGGATTAAACAGCATCACCACCAGATGGATTCATAGCTGGCTGACTGGCCATACTCAGCATGTGGACCTCAATGGAACTGCATCTACATGGAGGGAAGTGTGTAGTGGGGTGCCCCAGGGCTCTGTTCTGGGCCCAGTGCTCTTCAACATCTTCATCTATGATTTGGATGAGGGGATAGATGGGGAACTCATCAAATTTGCAGATGACACCAAGCTGGCAGGAATAGCCAACACTCCAGAAGATAGACTTAAGATACAGAAGGATCTTGACAGACTTGAACATTTGGGCACTATCTAACAAAATGAAATTCAATGGTGAAAAAAGTAAGGTTCCACATTTAGGTAAGAAAAACCAAATGCACAGGTACAGCATAGGTGGTACCTTGCTCAAGAGTAACTGTGAGAGGGATCTCAGAGTCCTAGTGGACAATCACTTAAATATGAGCCAGCAGTGTGCTGTAGCTGCCAAAAAAGCCAACACAGTACTAGGCTGCATTAACAGGATAGAATCAAGATAACTTGACATGTTAATACCACTTTATAATGCCTTGGTAAGGCCACAGTTGGAATACTGCATCCAGTTTTGATCACCACAATGTAAAAAAAGATGTTGAGACTCTAGAAAGAGTACAGAGAAGAGCAACAAAGATGATTAAGGGACTGGAGGCTAAAACATATAAAGAACGATTGCTGGAATTGGGTATGTCTAGTTTAATGAAGAGAAGGATGAGGGGTGACATGATAGCAATGTTCCAATATCTCAGGGGTTGCCACAAAGAAGAGGGAGTCAAGCTATTCTCCAAAGCACCTGAAGGCAGGACAAGAAGCAATGGATGGAAACTAACCAAAGAGAGAAGCAACTTAGAACTAAGGAGAAATTTCCTGACAGTTAGAACAATTAATCAGTGGAACAACCTGCCTCCGGAAGTTGTGAATGCTCTAACACTGGAGGTTTTTAAGAAGAGACTGGACAGCCGTTTGTCTGAAATGGTATAGAGTTTTCTCTTGAGCAGGGGATTGGACTAGAAGACCTCCAAGGTCCCTTCCATCATCATCATCATCATCATTATTCAAAAAGGTCAAGAGATATTCAATCAAATTTCCTTAGGGATATTATAGGTCAGTGATGGCGAACCTTTTAGAGACCGAGTGCCCAAACTGCAACCCAAAACCCACTTATGCATCATCAAGTGCCGGGTAGGTGTGGCCCATTGGGTGGGTGTGGCCAATTGGGTGGGTGTGGCCAATTGGGTGGGCGTGGCTGCAGTGGTAATGGCAGACTGGGTGGGACTAAAAAGTTCAATCAATCAATTCCAACCTTGCAAGAACTTTTTTTCCCACGAGAAGTTGAAATTGACTGATTGAACCTTTTTTTTTTTTTGCACATGGCGGAAGAGGCCTAAAGCGAAAAGGTTTTATAAAACCCAGTTGAAGGCCTATGACTGGAGTGACAACACGCGTGCCCACAGAGAGGGCTCTGAGTGCCGCCTCTGGCACCCGTGCCATAGGTTTGCCACCACTGTTATAGGTGCTCCAAGATGCATGGCCAATACAACTCCTGAGGCTAAAAGCATTGAGTCTCAAGCTTGGTGCAGAATACTGTTAAACCTGATTAAAATCTTACTAAACTCCACTGTTATTACTGGATAAATATAAAGATACTTAGCAATTAACCTGCAAGAAAAAGATTAATATCTATAGATGCTCAATTGAATTTCTAAATGATATGGGTTAGGAGGATGCTGTGAACAGAGTCAAATCACAGAAAGCTGACATGGGATTGCAGAAGGGTTTATCAAAAACTCCCAATTCTTGCTTCATGTTAATAGAAAGCCTTCTTAGAACCTCTGCTAAATACCTATATAATTTAACTTGCTTTAAATAGAGATGGGCTTTTTCTAGGGCACACAACAATTCCTTTCCTTCTGCAGTAACAGAGGGCAAGCACCACAAAATATGTCTACGAAGATTCTGAATCATTCAGATCATGGTTGTCCCAAAGCTGCTTACCAAAAGGCAAAAGAAAGAAAAAAAGAAAGTCCAGTTGCCTTTTGGAAAAGCATCTTTAAGACTACCACACGATGCTTTCTTCTGAAACAGTCTGCTTTTGTGGCGTAGGCGAAACGGGACTTAGGACACACATTCTTCCAAGTGGCCATTTTTATGAACAAGTCCGAGAATTGCTCCATTCTTTACTGAAAGTGAGCTCTCTTAATGTTACAGCTCAGATGGTGAGATTTTGCTCAGGGATTATGCAAAGGTATAAGAACCTATTCCAAAAATAATACCAGAATGTAGAGATTGTTAGGCTATTTTTGAGGGGTGGGTAGGGTGGGAGAAGAGTCACAGCAAGAACTGATGGGCTGGATGCCAAAACAAAGCAAGATTATGGCATACACTTGAAAGGAGATCAGGAAGTCTGTAATTGGAGAGTTTGGCAAGAACCAAGAATGCTTATTGACAGGGAATATGCACGTGTAAAGCTCGTAACAATTAGAAAGTTGATAAAGGGAACAAAGACTTAGATATCTTGGCAAGCTCAGCTAGAGGTTAGGAATAGAAATGGCCGGAGCAAATAGGATGTGTATTAGATAAGTCCTGAAGCATTCATTAGCCAAGGCTTAGGAATAGGGACAGCTAGAGATCAATAGAATAATTGTTAGATCATTATTGAAATGTTTATTAGATGATATTTCTTATATATCCCACCTTATTCCACCTTCTCCTTACTGAAAATATATAAAACTTCCTTAATCCTGTGGTTCGAGCTTCCTTGGCATTTTGGCCAGGTTCCCTTTTCTTGCAGCGCTTCAATAAAAGAAAACAAAACCTTGTGTTCTTCATTGGCCTCAGCACCAGGCTCAGACCAGAACTGGGGACAACAGAACTATGTCAAACTATTGAAAATATAAAATATCCACCCTCCCCTTCCCCATTTTTGTGGATTTGACCAAATGGAGAATGATGAATCCCTTCCTTGCTTCAGTGAGATATCTGGATTTATAACTCTAAAGAAATGTAGAAGTTACATCCAGCGCTGATCATCCTCATGTGCTCCATATAGTGAACCAGCCCCCCAAACATAGCAGAGAAATCTCTGCTCAGAAAGCAGCAAGAAAAAATGCTCCTTTTCACCAAATGGGGGGGGGGAATCCAGCCCCTCCCTTCCCTGCCAGAGATAGCAGAGCAAAAATGCTCTGTTTCACAAAATGGGCAGCATCGGGGGGGGATCCAGCCCCTTCCTTCCCTGCCCACTCACCCACGCCCACCTGGTGGCACTCAGATGGCCACGCCTACCTGGTCACGCCCACCTGGCTGCAGTGAGTCCTCCCATTCCTCAACAAACTTCCTGAGGTTCTCTAACTATGTTAGTTTCCCAACACCATTGCCCCTAGCCCTATGTCAGTGATGGTGAACCTTTTAGAGACCGAGTGCCCAAAAACTGGCCCCGCCCCTGCTCCACCCCCTGCTCCACCCCTGCCCCGCCCCCACTCCGCCCTACCCTACCTGCCTGCAGGGCCACTCACCGCCTCCAGGGCCCACCGCAGATCACCCAGGCAGCCCAGGAGCGCTACAGCGGCCACGCCCTCTGCCCATGCCCCGCTGCATCAACTGCGCGTTGGAGCATGAGGGCAGAGTCTTGTCTACGCTGCCTGGCTGCGCTGTTCTTGACTGTGCTGCTCCACGTGGGCCACGCTCAGGGGCGACTCTCCTCCAGGAAGGCTGCTAGTGAGGGGGTTGTGGGCAGATGCAAGGCTGGGGCAATGGCATGTGTGCCACAGAGAGGGCTCTGAGTGCCGCCTCTGGCACCTGTGCCATAAGTTCACCACCACTGCCCTATGTTATTCATTCCGATGGCTAGGATGATGGGATTATAGTCTCCTAAACTGACATGGCACAATCATGGGAAACACAAGAACACAAATGATCTCCCAGAGGCTCCATTTTAAAAAGTCAAAAATTCTGATAAAGGGATTTTCTGGACTTGAATTGCTTTACCTTAAGGGAAAAGGGTGTTATAGTTTTATGTGACCTAACTTTGGGGAACAATTTCTTTCAATGATTGCCTCACTGTAAAATAATTTCTTAACAATGAATCTCTCCTTCATTCATGGATTGAATAATTGAATCTACTGTTCTGATTAAATTTTGTAATGGCATGATATGCAATCTCAGTATGATTTTCACTTCAATAAACTAGCATTTTCATTCCTTTACTATATCTCTACTGATGACCAAGATTCAGTCACCCTTGCTTCCTAGATAGCTACAACATAAATCTGTAATTAATAAAGAATAATAAAGCTATGGCACAATTTAATAGGTCTAATTATATGCATTTAAGGTACTATTATGTACCTTTTTATTTATATCCTAACTGTTTGGGTGATAAACCCAACCATTTCCACAAAGTTATTTTTTCAAAGGTGAAGATGTGGAGTCAGTAGTGTCTTAATCTGAAACATGCAGTCTTCACCGCTGTATGGAAACTTGACCATCTACCCACATGCTCACCCACATCTGTTAACCATTGAATCACCTAGGAAATTGCCTCATCTCAACCTACATGAGATGTTCTGTTTCTTTTAATCAAAGGAAAACAAGGTGTATTTGGCTGATACAAAGATGGCACCAAATACATAAAAAACCCTTGCATTTCAGTTATTCAAAGTATCTTTCCAAACACTAACACATTTTAATAACCCTAGCTCCTCTAATTTCTCAGGATAAATTGCCTTGAAAATCATTTTAATAATAAGAATTTCTCTTGCACAGCAAATGTGTTCCTTATCTGCATAACTCCGATATGCTTTCTGTATATAGTATGCAGAGTTATGATAACCCCTCCCAGTTGTTACTTCACAATTTCTGCCTGACAACTACCTGAATAACTTCCACTAGGGTCAGGATCTTTTGAATTTGTTTTGTTTAGGTAGGCCAACTCCTTAAAAGTCTTTCCCTATACGGGGAAGAGTTTTTGGATTTGTGTTACCATAATTCTCGGCCAGTTAGCTTGGAATCAGCAGCATCCACAAGGTGCAGTCAAAAAAAGATCAGCGTGGAGGCCACAGTTAAAAAAAACAGTGGAACTTTGATTGTATTGTCATGACTAACATCTTGACTTCTTTGACTACACCAGGTGGACCTTTATGCCTGGAATGTTGGAAGCTAGAATTCGGTATATCTAAAGGTCACAATTTTCGGTAAAATCATCCTCCACTTTTAACTAGGATTTAAGAACAAGCAGACAAAGAAGGTTTGCTGTTGTTTTTTGCTTTTAAACAACTGACTTGTGTGTATACAACTTTTTCTACTAAACCTGCATTTACTTTAACCCAGGGTTTCTAGGTTTGGCAAGACACACTGATCTAGCCACATAAGCTGCATTCATTAAATACGATTACTCTGCTTATCTTCTATACATGAAGTTGCTGTTAAAATCTTAATTCATTAAACACACGCAAAGTAGCTTCTGTAATGTTCCAATATTAGAATATTTCAAGTCTTCATGATCATGTCAAATTAGTAGTTAATCTGTTAATTCAAACAATCTGGAAAAGGTTTAGCAGACCAATTCAGCTAATTCAAGTATCTCCAGATTAGAATAGCCAATAAACTGAAGAATAAAAAAATATAATATGCACTAAATTTTCTGCATGTTGGTTCATGAATAATATTTTTCTCAGTGACTGAATCACCTGTTTGCTGTAATAGAGAGGCATTTTTATTATTATATTAATATGAAAGAAGCAGGAAACAATATTAAATATTGTTGTTGTTAGTTGCAAAGTCATGTCCGACCCATCGCGACCCCATGGACAACATTCCTCCAGGCCTTCCTGTCCTCTACCATCTTCTGGAGTCCATTTAAGTTCACACCTACTGCTTCAGTGACTCCATCCAGCCACCTCATTCTCTGTCGTCCCCTTCTTCTATTGCCCTCCATCTTTCCCAGCATTAGGCTCTTCTCCAGTGAGTCCTTCCTTCTCATTAGGTGGCCAAAGTACTTGAGTTTCAACTTCAGGATCTGGCCTTCTAAAGAGGAGTTAGGATTGATCTCCTCTAGGACTGACCAGTTTGATTGCCTTGCAGTCCAGGGGACTCGCAGGATTCTTCTCTAGCACCATAGTTCAAAGGCCTCAATTCTTTTGCACTCAGCCTTTCTTATGGTCCAACTTTCACCTTCCTTCACAGGAAGGTCAGGAGCAATGAGATGAAACTTTTTGTGGCCAACAGTGCAGAGATCACATCCCCCAAAATAATCAGAGCCAGAAATTTTAATCTAATTATTTGTGGGTGTCACCCAGCACATTTTATATTAGGAAGAATTTTGGAGAGACTCAGGAAAAGGTCTCTAATCTTGGAGAAACAATTGTCTAGGACAGCTACCTCAAATTATTTACAAAGTGACTGAATGTGTTCAGAACAGATCTGCCAATTTAAATTGTCACATAGCACAGTTTAATATGGCTCAACATTTATTGCTTTTAAAAAAAATCATCATACTGTAAGTATAAGACCTAGGAAAATCACGAGATCTGTGCTTGCAGACTCCTGTTCAAAAAACAAAAACTGGTATGTTGAGATTATTATCTGTTTTCAAAATGCTTCTTAGGCTGTGAACATAGGCTACATCCAACAATGACTCAGTGGGATTTTTCTAAAAGCAACAAAGGTGGAATTGTGATTTTCCTGTCATACATTAAAATGATTTTAAAGCTAGTGTCATGATTCTGATAGACAACAACAGTAAAAACAGAACTCCAAGGCTAGACTAGGTTTCCTTAAAGAACATATTTATTGGCTACAAAGTATCAGCACAATCAAAAGTGAAACCAAGACTGAAGTTCCCCCCCAAAGATTACAAAGTATCAAACTTGAACTTCCCACCCCAGTAATATGTCATTAATCATATTCCCCAATAAACTATCTTGGTGGGCTTCCTAAAGAAAAGCTCAGCCCGCCAAAACCCCAGCAGCAATGACCTTGGTTCCCACAGGACAATTTATTGTTTTGTCTAACATTAAAAGCACACATTCCCCCCTTTCAACTGTGGCAACCAAAAACGAAGTTGTAATGTTGACAACTAGTGGGAGTTAGGCAGTGGTGGGATTCAGCCGGTTTGCACCACTTCGGCAGAACCAGTAGCTAATTTTTTCTTGCCCAGGCCCAGAATGGACTTCTGGAAGCGGCATCCACACAGAGAACCAGTTGTTCACATATTTGATTAACCTGCTAGCACTATTCAATATTCTTGAAATCTATGTTTAAGATGGTTATGTGGCCTAACATTAAAGACTGCCCTAATATCCAGAGAGTAGGCAAATGATGAAAGCAATGTTGTGCCATTGTGATGCAAACTTTGTCTCTTTGTAAATACTTTGTGATATGATATTCTTGTGTCTTGTGTAATAGAAGCATCAGATCCTGTGGTTGCCTCTGGTCACCATTATGAAATAAACGAATCCTGGGAATAGCATAGTTGCAATCTGAGATATAGTTAGAGAGCAAAAACACTCAATATTTTTCTAAAATAGTTATGTTTGTGGAAAATAATTTTGCTAACACTGAAGATCAAAAAGTTGCATTGAATAATCTCTTACATGGCTAAGGAAATGATTATTTTTGTATGTAACAACAAGGAAACAAAAAGCAGCAATGGGGATTCTTCAGCATTCACTTGTTTAAAGATTTTCCGTTGTTAGATGTAAAGAAATAAATTTGAAGATGTTGATATTCAGTAACTAAAGGAGAGATTAACAGGGTAGCTAATGATCAACATGACCTAAATGCTCATCCCTCCTTCTGTCCCCATTTTCTTTTCATCTCTAATGTTCTGAATCAGAGGGCACACAGCCATTTGACTGAAATAGTATAGGATCTCCCGCTTGAGTAGGGAGTTGGACTACTAGAAAACCTCCAAGGTCCCTTCCAACTCTGTTATTGTTATTTCATTCTCTCCCTGTCACTGACTTGTTTTTCTTCCTCATCCCCCACCCTTAGAGCTAGTGTGGTGTAGCTGTGAAAGTGTAGGCACAGGAGACGGCCTAACTCCATCCTCCATCGTTGAACTTCACTGGGCAACTTCATGGTTGTGATGAGATCTGCAACAAGCAATTTTCCTCCACATAAGATGCCCTCACCCATATATGATATTAGCATTATTGCAAATGTTATTAACTGCATAAATATCAAGGGAATGGATGAATATATTCATAGCAGAGGAAGCAACACTTGCAATCATGGGAACACAGACAATATGGAGTATCTCCCCAGGGAAAGAAGCAGAAATAAATATACAGGCTGACCCCACCCTGAATGGCTGGATGCTCTTGTAAGTTCTTTTCTTCTTTCCAGATGATTGCCTCTTACTGCAGCTGAAGCACTGAACACACCAGACTCTTGATATATGCAAGCATGTTAATATTTCCACATTAGCCTCAGGGCAAAAAGTAACTATTGGCTCAAGCAAATGATATATTCACATTGTAGATAAAATGATATACCGCCTCTAAAGTGGTTTCCCAGCTTTGTGTGCATCCATGCAATCATTTGGCTCTAACCTAATAAGAAAGCATCATCTGAATTGCAGATCTTTAGTGTGGGGACGTGCATATTTGTAGTCACCTAAATAAGTACACCTTAAACCTCAGGGAAACATCTTCTTCTAAAATTAATTCTATAAAAATTAACAAGACTATAGAACTTTTTCAGTACAGATAATCCTTGACATGAAACCATTTGAAGTTACAAAAGCTACTTACAACCCCATTTCAAAGTTATAGCCACTGTAGTGCCCCCATTGTCATTTGTCCTTTATGACCAACCATAGGGACACTGTAGCAGCCCCCCCCATCTCCCCTCATGCTGCCTCACCAGGGCCCTACAGGTCTCAGCCGGCTTTCACCTCCACCAGGCCCTCACAGGCCTTGGGCCTGGTTCTCAACCCATATGGCCCAAACCCAGCTTCCCACGTCCCATCCCAGATCAGCCACTTGGCTGATCTCTGGAGCTCGTGTTAAGGAGGCAAGCCATTCCATCCTCTGGTGTTCTAAGCCAGAGATCCCCAACCTTTTGGGCACCAGGGACCGGTTACGTGGAGAGAGGTTTTTCCACGGATCGGAGAGCGCGTGGTTTTGTGTGCTGCCTGGATCCTGTGGATGGGGCTTTCCTTGTTTATGCAGACCGGTTGCTGCCATGCCGCAGCCTGGTACTGGTCCACAGACCGGGGGTTAGGGACCCCTGTGCTGGGCCACGTGGCTGTGGTCTGGAGGCAACCGTCATTTTCAGAGCGGCTAATTGTGCTGCTCCAAATATGGCAGCTACTTTCATGAGGCACCAATGCGGCCTAGGAATAGAGCAGTCTGCTCCGCTTCCCTGGAGCTTCAGAGATTTTTGAAAGGTAAGTGACTGATCTGTGGCAAGGGGTGGGGGGGAGGTGTGGGCTTCAGTGGGGTGGATGGAAGCAGGGACCTGGTGAAAGGGAAAGCAGGCCCAAGTCCTGGGGGATTCCTGAGGGGGTGGAAAGCAGAGCAAGGGGTGCTTGAAAGACTGTGGGGAGGGTTGGGGAGGCCTGGGATAGGCCGGTCTGGGCCTATGCTAGCTCTCTCAGATCCAAAGCACACTATGCTCTGCTTAACCACTGCATTTGGAGAGCAGGGGTGGGATTGTAAGCAAAACGGCCACAAGGTAGCCCTGTTTAATTACCCTTACAACATATGACCATAATGGACAAGCTTTATTACGGACTTAGGTTGAGGACTACCTATATATATCTCCATGTTAGCAATGACAGAAATTGCAGTGGGTTTAGTTATTGTTTGGAGTTTAGAGGGAATTCATGTGCTAGAGATTATCCACAGATGTTCATCCTTGGTTTAAGCCATCACATCTCTTTTGGCAGGTATATGTTATTCTTTTATTTTTAGCAACATTTGAAGCATGAGAGTTATAGTGGGGTAAAATATCAGTGTGCTTTTTTAAAAAATTCGACACAGACAGATGAATCTCAGTGAAAGACAAACTGGAGATTTCCTAGACAAGAACATAGAACCACTTACTAACTCATTCCTTTTCATCAGTGTAATTGCTTTCAGAATTAGTATTTTGATACTACCTTCTTAGGCCTTGGACAAATGGGTTTAGACTGAACTATGCAGAATTCAATATACATATGCATGTGTATGTTTATATAAGCTTGAAATGAAACTTGTATATTTATTAGGTCAGGAGGAAAAAGCCCTGCCCTCTTCTAAGCCTACAGATATAAATTATACAAATGCATCGCTCCTGTATTCCCTACTTACATCACAAGATTTTCTGTCTCTTTCCATTCTGTCAAGTTAGTCTTTTTCTGCTTTCAGATTACAAGGACCCTCAAAATCATATACTAAGAGTTTAGATTCTAAATATAGTAACAAAGAAGTGAGTTTAAGATGAGCATAAATTCACCCCATATGATATGTGTATTTTTTGTATTTTGGGTATATTATTTGTTTTAATATGCTGTGAACCGCCCTGAGTCCTATGGGAGAAGGGCGGTATATAAATTAAAATAATAAAAAAAATAAAAAAATAATAAATAATAATATGAAAGCCAACCAAGGCTTTTAAATTTTGTTAGAAGATGGTATGAGCACTCAACATCCTGATAATTCTTCTTGCTCCTGCTGTTCAGATTGTAATTATACAACTTTTAGCTTTCATTATTTCATTTTGTCATGCTTTGTATGTGAATATGCAGAGTCCTGCGGGCAAGGACAAGTCTCATATGGCTTGTAAGCAATGCATCTGACTGTGATGCAATAATGTGGGGGTTGGGGTGTGCCTTCTGTAACTCCCAGGATCCTAGGAATGAGTATTATATACACTTCCTACTACAGGTCTTCCTCAAGGCAAGTTAGGCGTGAAAAACTACTTGGTATAATGTCCTGCCTATGCTCCAGAGAAGAGGGTGGCAGTATTACAAAAGCCTTAGTGTGATTCATTAGATCTTGAAGATAGATTTTTGGAAAAAAAAAAGACTAAAACTGAACTATGATGCCAACATGAAGGTGTCAAGAATCGCAAGTCATCTGTTGTTCTACTTTTGTTGGTAGAAAGCTAAATCATTAAAGATGACTTCAGATCCAATTTGGCTTCATTCAGACAAAGGAGGTCACCTTGGCAGGCTGTTTAATCAATCCCTTGGGCTTTTTTCGGAAAGACACAAGGAAAGGCCTGTTGTTCCCCTACCAAGCATAGAAGGGAAGGGTCTGTTATGATGTGTGAATTTTGAGAAGCCAAGAGAAAACAGAAATGAACAAGCAAGGTAAGATCTAGCTGAAATGATAGGAAACATTTCCAAACCTGAGGGCTGTGAGCAGTGATGATGGTGAAGGAGTAGTTTCACAATGATATAAATCCACAGGTTATCAATCTATACAGCTTAAGATTTCATAGCTATTAGCTTTACAGCTACATGTGTGGGACACGTATCAGAAGAGGGGCCAATAAAAAGTCATTCAAAGCATGAATCAATCATGTAAATTCATGGAATAACATAAAATTTTCTCCACCACTGAGTCCAACATTGTAGCCTATTAAAGAAACTATTGCCATCAGCACTTTCACATGGAAAGATTAGAAATCTTCACCCTTGAGGGACTACCAGTGAGTACATGGCAAATTGAATATGTCCCTGAAAAAAACCAGGGACTACATTACAGCTAAAATCTGCAGACAGACGCAGGATTCAGATTAGCAAAATCTCTCCAGAGAAGGAAGAGGTCATGAGATATTCCATGTGTACTTTCAACAGTTGGTCCTCATTAGTAAACTGTAGGAAAAATGTTTTTGTAGTCAGCTCATAAATAGAGTGGCTGGGGGTCAAGGAAGTACATACTAGCTCATGATGGTAATTGGCCTTTTAAGGACTCGGAAGTGTGGCCTATCCTCTTTTCTTAATCACTTTGAAATTTTTATTGCTGTTTTATATTGAGAACATTTGAAATGGCAAGTATTTATGGACTTCATTGGGTTAGTTTCCTTCAATCAAGCAGTTTTAAGTATGTGTTTAAGGATTTATATATATATTTAATNTATTTAATTAGTGGCAAAAGAATGTTTAGAAAGTTATAAATGTACTAAGGATCTAGATGAATTTAATAAAGTTTGGAAATTGATTACAAGCCTCCCGTGGGAAACTGTTGATGTTTTTGTAATCACCAAAATGAAATGAAACAATGGATGTATTATGATATTTGTGAACAATGGACTCACAAACTAGTTTTAAAGATTTCTGCCATTATCAATATAGATCATGCTATGGAAGAGAAACCAGTTTTACTGGGCAAGACTGAAAATAATTCAAATGTGGACTTAAAAATGACAAGCTACAAGAATGATATAGAAAAAACAAAATATTGAATATACAAATGAAACTGGTTGATTTAATAACTAAAAAGGATGTACAAGTAATAGGCCATAAAAATAAACTGTATATTTTGGATTTAGCAAAGGAATTTAATGATTGCCAGTGATTTTGTGAGAAGAGACAATGAAAAAATGAAAAGAAACCAAGTGTTTGGGCACTATTTGCAGAGACTAAAAATTAAAATTGCTGGGAGCAGGGGCAAAGAATATAAAAATGGTTTATTTGACCAAGATTAAAACAGATGGGTTACTTCTGGAAATATTTAATGCATTTTCTTTGGCCAGGAGTGAATGATGATACTTTCAGGATTTGTTTATAAGGAGTTCTAAGGGCAATAATTTATTTGCTGCATTTTAAATTAGCCGATTAAGGTTAAAATAGTTATGTCTGGTAGATTTTAACATTAAAGTTTGAAAGATTAGCTTAATAACAGAAAATGAGATATAAAGATAAAAGGAAAGACTTCATGCGAGTTTGTTTCATTTACAAGTTACTTCTGGTAAGCCTTAATGGACTTTTTTATTAGAATGGGCAATGAGATTTTAAAGATTTATTTATAGAGAATGATATATGGTGATGAAGGGATTAAGATTGTTTTATTTTAAGAAATAGTGATAAATCGTTAAAAATGCTTATACTTGCTGAGATAAAGCAGGAAGTTATTTTTTAATCTTTTTTTCTTGCCCTTTTTATTTTTTTCTTCTATCTTTATTTTATAGTATTAGTTTTATCTCTTAATCTAATACACATAATCTTCAACAAAATTGTTGCAAAAAGAAACCCTTATCATTGCATATTCTTAGAATATCAAATGATCATTTACTATTTGCATATAGCAATAGTAATACAGACACTGAAGGAGTATCATACACACGTTTTTATTAGATGATACACCTAAATTGGTTGATGTACACACATTTTGCTCTGAAATGAAAATGCCTTTTAACTCAGAAAACAGGTTCTGCAAGAATAGTCTTTAGCCAAGAAATTTCTCATATTCAAAGTGTGTTATAGATTCAAAGGCAACATCTATTCTACAAGGAATAAAAAGGGATATCCCCTCCTCTAATGGTCAAATGAACAGAAGATTGTTAAATGCAAGGCTGTTTACAATTTACTCTTATTCTTTAGCATTGTTCCTAATGGCTACACATCAGCTATGGGTCAAAGCAGCAGCTTTGAGAGAAATTAAAGATTTTTGGAGAGTTTAATCTTGCAGAACGACTACACAGGAAGAGTATAGCAGATGTTAAGAGTGGCTCCATGCTTCAAGAGCTAAATGCTATTCCCATTTCAATAGTTAGTAGTATCATTGCTTACAGTTTGCACAAGATACAGTATTTAAAAATGCCACCAGCTCACTTGTTGGTCACCCCAAACAACAAAATCTACAGAGGAAGAGTAGCCCAACTTATGGCTGATATTCAGGCCTCCATATTAGCAACTCTGTTTAGGTCACAAAAATTACCCCTTTTGTCACGAGACTATGAAGGATTAGGATTAGGACAGGATAACAACTCTACATATAAGAAGGAATGGGTTAGCTTAGTCTTTAAGTGGACTGTACCAGAGTCCCAGTTTCATAGTCTTCCTCATTTCTCAGCCAAGTGTGCTTCTCTCCCTGAAGGTAAATCAAAACTAGCGATACTTCTTTGTGCCTTTTAGTTTTTTTCTTCTAGTATCATAAACACCTCTGCTTCTTTTCAAGAATAAAACAAAACTCTTGTTCTTTACCTTGATAGAAAGCCAGAGAGAACACCACCAGCAATACCCAACTCTTCCATGAGCCTTCCATGGTCCTGGTGTCAACCAACTCTTCGGTGATGATGCCTGCCTCTCCTCTAGAACAAACAACCCCAAAAGAAGCTACAAGATGGGGAGTACTTAACACCCACTAAAGATTTCACAAATCAC
Source organism: Protobothrops mucrosquamatus (assembly GCF_001527695.2). NCBI lineage: Eukaryota > Metazoa > Chordata > Lepidosauria > Squamata > Viperidae > Protobothrops > Protobothrops mucrosquamatus. The sequence continues at coordinate 419,741 of NW_015386535.1, forward strand.
CATTTACCACACCCATGTAATTAATTTGCATCATTTGTAAGTGCATGAGTACTCCCAGCTGAAAGAAGCAACTCCAGTTTCTGCATAATAGCCTATTTGCTGCCAGCTCACAAGGATGTACCTTCTTTCCTTTCTCCCTGCTACAACTGAGGACTAAGGGAAGGAAAATGATTCAAGACGCTATGTGGTTATAGACAGGTTGGGATTCCAATTTATTATGTGTTGTCAGACCCCAAAAGCGATTCTCTGTTTACATCATAAAAAGCATTAAACATGATAAAAAGGGATAAAATCAGCATACAATAAGTCAATTAAAAAATACAGTAATGGAGCAAGTAGTGCTGGCAACCATTTACCCTCAAGATGCTCTCTGGAACAGCTTTGTCCTTAACAGCTTCTGGAAAGCCTACAGTGAGGCTGTTGATCCACATTAAGTTTTGGGAAACACTGTGAATCTGGTTCTTCAAAACACTGGTTTAGACATTAAAAATAGCACTTTGAATTGAATTTGATCATGCAACAACCATAAAACATCTGTACGACTACAGCAAAGTAGGAACTACTCTTTTGCAGCTTGCAAAAGAGATTTGGATGAGAGTGGTACTGCAATAGTGGCGAATATCTGTAGCTCAGGTGTAGGATGAGGGTGAAGTTTCGTTGTGAGTTGTTTCTGAATATTTCATTATCAGGCTAGGTGATATCTTCAGCAGAATTTAGGGATGTCAGGTTTTCTTCTGTTTATAAGGGCTTTGTGTGGTCAGTAGGTCTTGTGATGGTGAGGTCACGTCAGGGGAGGGTCCCATCAGGTCAGGGTCTTGTGATAAGTTAGGTGCGTCACCAGTGAGTCTTGTGATGGCTCTTATGATGGGGGGAGTTTACATCAGGTGAGGAACATTGGGAGGTGAATTGCTGGTGGTGGGGGTTGTAGTAGTACTACTGATAAATAGGCTTTTGGAGTTAAAAGGACATGATCTGAGATTTGGATAACATGGATATTTGTGCTACAAGAAAGTCAAGATAAATGTGGACTTTAGACATTCTTGTTAGACGTGCCATATTGAGAGTAAGAAATAGATACCAAACATCGGTATCTTTGCTTGAAAACACTTTTGTGGCTTTAAAAAGCACAAAAGCATATTAAGAAGAAATAAGGAACCACAAATGGCTTTATGAGATATTAGAATGTTAAGAATGTGAAATAAAATCAAGAGAAGAACTGGTGGCAGAGGGATATACGTGTCATACTCTATAAGAATGTCTGAAGTAGAACCATAAAGTAGAATTGTGGACAAATTATGAACACACAATTGCTAAAAGATACACATTTTTATTAAAATTTGAAAAAAGTCATGCATGATAAAGTGGGGTAAAATTTTGGGTTATAACATAAAGATGGAACCTTACATTTGCATTAGGTTAGAGAATTTTTATAAAATGCAGCGTTGGTGTAGGTCACCAGAGAAAGCATCTAAATATATAAAGGTACTTCAAATTATTATTAATGTTCAAATTTGTGGAAATGTGAATGGACATTTTTAATGTTTGGTGCATATTTTCTTCTAGCATGTAAAAAAGCTAGAAAATTCTGGATTCAAATATATACACTGGTTCAGAAGTCTTTAAAGAGAGGAGACCCTTTATAGACTTATTCAATGAGATAAAATAGAAAAGCTGTAATTATAAAGAGTAAATTTATAATTTTACTTATAAGTACTGTAAAAGATGACAAGCTAACTTTGTATCTTTATTTCTAATTTCGTTTTCCCTTTCAGCTTTTTTTATTTTTATCGTGTGTGTGTGTGTGTGTGTGTGTGTGAATAAGACAAGACTATGGCGACTATGATTTGTTAACATACGAGCTGCTGTTTCATACCAATTGCAATTTTCGCATAGCCTTCAAAGGAAGACACATATAAAGCATATCCCAACAGGTGATAAGTACGAGGCCTCCTTGGTAGGTCTTTTAAATTACATATGCGATTTCTTTAAAGTCAACTTCAGTTCTTGAAAGCTGGAGAATTCTTCCTTTTGTGACTCCTGCATTTGACTGTTGGTAACTTGCTGATACATTAATGTAATTAACAATAAGACCAAAATTAGCTACCCGATCCAACCAAACAGATTTTTTGCAGTTCAAGCCAAGTTCAGCTAGGTGGTAGGCAATTACACAGCAATAATCAATGCAAGCCTGATTCACATCCAGAATTAGGTGGAATGCAGGGTACCAAAAAACCCAAATTAAATTTCTTCAAGGACAAATGGATGTCTGCACTTTATTCCCCAACAGGAATGTTTGCATGTTTCTTATGAAAAATAGAGCTTTCTTGATCAAATCAGATATATGCAACATAATTGCTGTCCCATATTTTGCTGAAAGAGTTTGTGCTTACCTGAAGCCTATTGTGAAGGAGTGAACAACATAATCTCCAAGATATGATAGGCCGGTTCTTCTGGATCCCTTCACTCAGCCTTTCTCCCATAATCCCTAATGTATCCTCCCACATGCCAGAGGAGAGCCTATTAACAGGCTCCACCACTTTCCCCAAAGCATCTCTCCAGTGATGAATTATTCAGAAATAGATAAAAATGGTGACTTCTCCCTCTTGTTTTTCTTTTTCTAGTCTAAGCAAATGGAGAGAGAGAGATGTGTGCTAGGCTCAAAATGTTTTAAAGACAATTCCGATTCAGTAAGAGTTCATGTCCTTATTATGCCAATCACCTCTGAGGGAGTTAGGAAATACGAAATATAAATATATTTTTACATCAAGATTGTATACTATTTTGGCAATGGTATACCTTTAGGCCAGGGGTAGTCAACCTTGGCTCTTTTATGACTCGTGGACTTCAACTCCCAGAATTCCTGAGCCAGCTAAGCTGGCTCAGGAATTCTGGGAGTTGAAGTCCACGAGTCATAAAAGAGCCAAGGTTGACTACCCCTGCTTTAGGCAGAGGGTTGTTTTGTAAAAAAAATTGTGGTTATTCTCAAACAGCTTCTTATAATAGTAAAACAAATTTGTGATAAGCTTGCAAAATAGAGAGTTTGTTCTGACTGCATTGTCCCTTTGCCCAAGGAAGACTGATCGGTTTTGAAAAAATGACCCAAGTCTAGGCTGTTCAGGACCTCCCCCCCCCCTCACTTGGGCATCCCTAACCCCCAATCTGCAAACTCCCTGTACTGAGGAGGTGGGAGCAAGTATATTGGGTTGAAATAAAAGGCTAAATAAGACCATATCCATTTATTTTCATTCAGAAAAAGAATGAAATGGCATTCAAAGTATGCCATTACATTTAAGCAGTGTAAGCCTGGAGGAATCCTAGAAGAAAACAAAAGACTGTAAGTACAACACAGTACTTAATACCTTTTGTTCTTGCTAGAGCACTGTTTACATTTGTAGAATCAGTTTGCTCAATTTGTAGCATATCCATATATTAAGCTTGTAACTTCAAGAAACTGAAGCACTCAAAAAACCCATTGTAACAAAATAAATTAGTTCAACTAGGAATAGGAAAAAAAACCTCAAAGAAATGCCAGTAATAGTGGAAAAATAATAAATCATGACCCAGATAAATGCTTGCTTTAGGAGCTGAGGGCAATATTCTTGTCCAGTGGCACATAGCTACATTGCTATTTACAATTCAGTTACTGTCTTGCAAAATTCTGATTGTAGAAAAACAATAGTAGAATTGAGAATTTAGAAAACGGAATTTATAAGCTATATGACATTATTTAATTTTCCACATGAACTGGGGCTCTTCAGATTTAATATTTCAGCTTTACAAATAGGGAGCATAGTATATTAAACCCACCCTATGTCCTTGGAGAATAGGGACCATATTCAAAAAGAGTTATAACATTGGACAGGAGCTCTAGACATCCCACTTCATTTAGGCTACTCTTAAAATTTCCAGGATATGGCTATACTGCTCACAAATTATCAACATTTCAACTTTTATCTCTCAATATATTAGCTCCCAAGTTAATAATTAAAATAATTTTAAAAAATACTACTGACAAATGTAGTTACATATTTATTGCATTACAGAAGCTTTAGTACAAAAAGAAAAAAAAATAGAATAGAGCGGTTTGTTAAAGCAGCTGCTTATCTTCCCAGCTCATTTCTGAAGGTAAGACATTACTCTGCACATCATATTTACATTAAGTTGTAAGAATTTGTCCAAAAAGTATGAAATCATTTCCTATCAGCAAGAAACTGGATTCTACACATAAATGTGTTTTACCTCACAGAATGCCATTTTTCTTTTATAGGGAGTGTATTATAATTTCCAGCAACACATAACAATCTCTTAAAAAGGAAATATTAAGTACAACGCTACAGAACAAACATCTATATTAATTTGCTCTTGTTTTTCATTATATACTTATTTCAAAGCAGCAAGAATTTGGAGCCAGCAGCAGACAAAAGAAAAAGTATCAGTCTGAAGATTTCAAGTCAATGCCCTCAAAAGTGCACCCAAGATATATAAAATAAAAAATAATTAAATTATTTTAGGAATTCCATTCTAGAAATCTGTATTTTAAACCAAGTCAGTAGTTATGGTGTTTAAGGGCTTTACGGTTTGTTTATATATGTTCAACAAGCATACTGTTTTTGAGTCTGTGTACTTGCTCCCCACCCCAGCAAACCACAGCTGTCTTCATGTAAAAGTCATGACTACCAGTTAACATTTTGCTCATACATGTTCTGATTTATTCCTACTACAATCCCAAGAAAATGTCTACTTATGCAAGTAGACGTAACACTGTAGAGCAGCGGTCCCCAATCTTTACTTGGAAAATGGTGGGCGCATGGAGCTTCGTGCATGAGCACGCTCGCCCACTGCTTACGCAATCTGGGGGCCACAGCCTGGGGTTGGGGACCTCTTCTGTAGAGGGATAAGTTGTTAAGAAAAGACAATCTTAATAGATAAATGTACAATTTAACAAGAAAACTGATACTTAGCCTGTTTTTTTCTACCAAGCTTCTTTTTTATTTTAATTTCAGGAAATACACCTTACCAAAATGGAGGGAAAGAGCTCCATGCACTAGAGGTCTAGGTGGACCAAATGAACTGTACCTCTTGAAAGAGAAGCTACTAAATTTGTTTAAAAAATAATGGACTGATCATTCGTAAGCATTTCAAATTTGCACTATCAACTAGTACTGCCTGCACCTTATGTTGTGAATGAACATTCATTCAGTATTAGCTACACAGGCATTGGGACTTAAGACTTAATTATGAAACAATTGTGGGCATACCTAAGTCATCCCTTCGGAAGGAACAGGATTGCCTCTGTCTATATAGTTTTGAGCCAGCAGTTAAGAATTTATTTGGAAGATTTATCTACAAGGTTAACTGATCACAAGAGGGTATCAACAGCTATTTCAATAGAGAGCACTGCAGTCCCACATTTTAAGTTCAATTATCAGCAAGAATGTCTTTAAAAAAAAACCAAGTAATTAAAATCCAGACACACCAGCACTGCCTTAGTTTACTTACATACACACACACATTATTACTCCTTCTCAGAAACACTGAACCCAATTGATCAATGACTGGCAGTATGTTCTCATGTATCGCAAAGGCCTACAACTGGAATTAGAAATATCAGTAAGTCAAAACAGTGGATCCTTCCAAGATAGTAGCACTGCTACTAAGCAATTCATAAAAAGGTACTTGAAATGGAGTGGGAGAAGATCAAGATACTAAGATTTAGCTTTTACTAAGCTTAACCCTTGGCTTCTATTTTCTTCCAAAAATGAAAAAAGAACTGGCCAAAATTATATATCTTCTAGTTCCACACATGACGCTTGCAGTGCTCAACAGCCTGGAAGAGAAAGAGGGAAGGAAGGGGGGGGGGGGAGAGAAGAGATATGCAAGGCATAATCAGAGGAAACATAATTTATATCAGGATTATGCACAGAGTGCCTGCAAGCCATTCCCAAAAATTTCTGGCATTTTATAAAGTTGCTGCTTATCAAATATTTACAACTTTTTCAACCAACATCATAGTTTTAGCTGGCTCAAAACTTAAGTCTGCCAAATCTAAACTGGAAAAAAATCTAGATAATCAGTAGATGGCAGGAAAGAGAGATAGAAACCATAATGCTTTGATGCCATCTAGTGGTCTGAATTTCCCACAGCTGAGCTCTCACAGCCTAGCCACAACTTGGGCTCCATCCAGCCTCCACTTACCTTTCCTGCTGTACTCTGAGCTATGATTTCCAGTTTATGCTATAATAATCACAAACGAATAAGGTTGACCCCTTATGAACAATCCTACTCGTGTCAGCTTAAACCATGGGATTTACGTCAAAGGGGGAGGGAGCTGTTCCAGAGGTGGAATGAGGGCCATTTTATTTCATTTTTAATTTTATTTCGCGTTCCAGCCAAATGTGGCACAGTAGTTAATACATTTCAAAGTGAAATTAAAAATTTCTTGAACAAAAACGTCTGCTTGCCATACACAGATAACAAAACAGGCACAAGGAATGCCTTCTTAGGGAAGAAACACATCGCATTGTGAGAGAGAGTACCATTCCAGGTAAATAGAGGTGCGAGGTAACCAGAAGAGTATCCCCTCTTTTGGATACTCCCTAGATGAAATTATGGTAAGCATTTTGGCCTGCCATACTGTGACCAAATAAAAACGTGATAACATTTTCCTCATTCATCCACAGTTTGACTTGGGTAAGATTAATTTGATAGCACAATACTGAAACAAATCAAGGAATTGCAAAAGGGAACTGGCATTATCTATAGACATTATTTTACTCTCACCAGGCTTTCTCTCCATTTCAATATCACTCTAGAATGTTTGTATCTGATATCAGGTACTTGGGTTCTGAGGGTACACTACCCATCCTCCTTGACCACCCAACTGACAGAAATGAGACTAGATTTGATCTTCTCCAGAATATTCAAGGCAGGATTGCCATGATTACAGCAATTTACAACTTCATGGTCTATCCCCAGAAGCTAGTTGATTCCAAAGGATGCTGGACAACTTTCCAGCTTACGTGCAGGTGCTCCTCTTGAAGCCTGGATTAAGATCCATGAAGCCGTGGACAATGGGGATGACCTGGCCATGTGACATGACTGATTCTGGACATTCTGCATTCTCTTTTGCTATGCACAATCCATTTAGTTTCTTAGTATATCCCTCCACTGACAACAAAGCAGGATTAGAGAATGCAGACAGAAGAAAACTCGTATCTAAGGGAATAGCTAAGAGCTCGTTACTGAGCTTATTCAGTACAGACAATGGAAGAGAAGCAAAAACATTTCATTCTTTCACTATTGCATCCTGCTCTGATACTCTCTCATATTAGAGATGTGATAGACAAGCCTTTTCAATGGCAAGCTTATCGTTTTGGAATGAACTCTCCAGTAAATATATCAGGGTCCACATTTTTTTATGTAGTCAAATAGGTTTTTATTCTCAAAGGCATTTTAATCCACAAATGTGTTCATTTTAAACACATTTGTTGTTTAGAAACTTTTTTAATTACTCAGGATTCTCTATTTACTTGTTTTGGTGTTACAGCCTTCTTCAAAAAGGCAGAAACTAGTTTTTTGTGGCATTCACCAATCCCAAATGGTGACAATTAATTTTAGGCGTATAAGCTGCACCCCTGCTGTGTCACTGTAGCACTGGATCTTGCTCATGCCTTCTAGTGGTGCTCCTGCTTTGTAAAAAAAACTTTCCCATATTAGCTGACATAAGGAAATGCTGCTTGTTGGGTTTCTGTCTCTATCTACATGTCTGCTCAGAAGTATACAAAAATACTTACATTGCACTGAGATGCAGTTTCCATGTTCTTACACCAGTACCCTGGTCCTCGGACACACAATTCCGATCCCAAAAGAGGTTTAGTGGATGCTGAGCAAACTCCAAGTTTCTGTAAAGTGAAAGATAGTAACTGCAGTTTACTGTTTCACTGTAATAAAAGCGTGATCAGTCTGTTCATTTATTAGAATTTCTACAAAGAATGCTAAAGGAACCAAAGAAAACTCTGTCGTTGCAACGGACAAGTTATGCCTTGGTTGAGTGTAAGGGTCAGAAAATAAGATAAGAACAAACCCCAGCTTTTCGAAGGGCATTTTAGCAAATGTTAGAACAGCACTGGAAAAAGTAACTTATGACCGTTTTTCATACTTATGACTGTTCCAGCATCCCCAGTCACGTGATCAAAATTCAGATGCTTGGCAACTGACTCACATTTATGACGGTTGCAGTGTCCCGGGGTCATGTGATCATCTTTTGCGACCTTCCGACAAGCAAAGTCAATGGGGAAGCCAGATTCTTATTCTTATTTTTCTGTTTTAATTTTGCATTTGCGATTTGGATTAGATAAATCCAGAATAAATAAATCACTTTAAGATAAAAGCATTATTGAGTTTTCTATGGCACCTGCTAGTCCATAAATAGATTTGAGTTGTGATAGTAGATACCTACAGTGAGGGAAAAAATTATTTGATCCCTTGCTGATTTTGTACGTTTGCCCACTGACAAAGAAATGATCAGTCTATAATTTTAATGGTAGGTTTATTTTAACAGTGAGAGACAGAATAACCCCCAAAAAAAAAAATCCAGAAAAATGCATTTCAAAAAAGTTATAAATTGATTTGCATTTTAATGAGTGAAATAAGTATTTGATCCCCTTATCAATCAGCAAGATTTCTGGTTCCCAGGTGTCTTTTATACAGGTAATGAGCTGAGATTAGGAGCACTCTCTTAAAGGGAAGGTTGTTTACCTGTATAAAAGACACCTGAACACAAAAGCAATCAATAAATCAGATTCCAAACTCTCCACCATGGCCAAGACCAAAGAGCTGTCGTGGGATGTCAGGGACAAAATTGTAGACCTACACAAGGCTGGAATGGACTACAAGACTATCACCAAGCAGCTTGGTGAGAAAGTGACAACAGTTGGTGCGATTATTCACAAATGGAAGAAACACAAAATAACTTGTCAATCTCCCTCTGTCTGGGGCTGCAAGAGCTCACCTCGTGGAGTTTCAATGATCATGAGAACGGTGAGGACTCTTGTCAACGATCTCAAGGCAGCCGGGACCATAGTCACCAAGAAAACAATTGGTAACACACTACGCCGTGAAGGACTGAAATCCTGCAGCACCCACAAACCCCCCCTGCTCAAGAAAGCACATGTCAGGCCCGTCTGAAGTTTGCCAATGAACATCTGAATGATTCAGAGGAGAACTGGGTGAAAGTGTGGTCAGATGAGACCAAAATTGAGCTCTTTGGCATCAACACAACTCGCTGTGTTCAGAGGAGGAATGCTGCCTATGACCTCAAGAACACCATCCCCACCATCAAACATAGAGGTGGAAACATTATGCTTTGGGGATGTTTTTCTGCTAAGGGGACAGGACAACTTCACCACATCAAAGGGATGATGGACGGGGCTATGTACTATCGAATCTCCTTCCCTCAGCCAGGGCACTGAAAATGGGTCGTGGATGGATATTCCAGCATGACAATGACCCAAAACACACAGCCAAGGCAACAAAGGAGTGGCTCAAGAAGAAGCACATTAAGGTCCTGGAGTGGCCTAGCCAGTCTCCAGACCTTAATCCCATAGAAAATCTGTGGAAGGAGCTGAAGGTTCGAACTGCCAAATGTCAGCCTCAAAACCTTAATGACTTGGAGAGGATTTGCAAAGAGGAGTGGGACAAAATCCCTCCTGAGATGTCTGCAACTACAAGAAACGTCTGACCTGATTTCTGATTTTTTTTTGTTATTCTGTCTCTCACTGGTAAAATAAATTTATCATTAAAATTATGGACTGATCATTTCTTCGTCAGTGGGCAAATGTACAAAATCAGCAGGGGATCACATAATTTTTCCCTCACTGTAAGTATTTAAATGCCAAGTCAATATTTATTTAATGGTACATACAGTGAAGTGTAGTTCATAAGTAAATATTCTAACTTGCAGTACTTACATTGCACACAAAAGTAGGATCCATCATTTCTGCCAGAAGCGCCACAACTGTTGGCTCATAGTCCTTCACAAACTGGACACACTGTTTATAGCAAATAAAGCATCAATGAGAAATGGAATAGGATCATTTACCAATTGATTATGTAACTTAGATGGAAACTTTTGAATTTAAGAGCCTTTTGTTATACCAAGTGCCACCTAGCCAGCCAAAGCTACTATTGATTTCAATGAGATATTTGATATGTGCTAGATTTTCACAGTTAAGTTTGCAGACCTAATCTAACCACATAACGTATTTGTTACAAAGTTAAATACATCCTCTCATTTAGGAACCAGAATCTGGTCTTTCAATTGGAAGTGAAATGGTTGTCCCAAAGGTGTTTTTTTCAGGAGGCAACTAGACTTTTCTTGTGTTTCTTTTGAGGACGTTTCGCTTCTCATCCAAGAAGTTTCTTCAGCTCTGACTAGATGGTGGGGAGTGGAAGGATTTATATTGCTTGCAGACAGATGGTCATATGAAATGGTTGTAAAGAAATGTGTGTGTGTGTGTGTGTGTGTGTGTGTGTGTGAGAGAGAGAGAGAGAGAGAGAGAGAGAGAGAGAGAGAGAGAGAGAGAGAGAGACAGGGAAAGAGAGAGAGAGAGGGAAAGAGAGAGAGAGAGAGAGAGAGACACAATGAAGACTGCTAGTTGCTGCCACCTCATTTAGATAAAAGTTATTTCATACTGTGTCCTGTGCCTGATCCATTTCCCCCTTTTTTTTTGCAGGACAAAGAGATTGCTTAAAACAAGCTAACTTTTCCTGAGCCGCTTTTCTCCACTACATAGCATTTCCCTAAAAAGTAATAACTACAAGTTTCATAAGCTCAGCTATGTGACTGCAATTACAGGTAGACTTTTGTATAATGTTCAGTTACGGTTAGACATTATGATGGCACTGAATCAGAGGGATTTATGACTTGTCCTTATAGTTGCAACTGTTGCAGAATTCCTATATTTGATTACCGTCTGCAATCTTCATTGCCAGCTTCTGATAGGCAAAGTCAACGGGAAAGCCAGTAAGAGGTCAAAGTACAAAGCCAGTAAGAGGTCAAAGTACAAAGAGGTCAAAATACAGGATTTGCCTAACAATAGCAACTAGAACTGCCAGATCTGCCACTGCACATTAGCGAGGTCATGTGACATTGGCCTGTAGAACTATGTTGCTTAGGAACAAAGTTCCAGGTCCAATTACTGTTTGTAAGCAGGACTACCTGTGGGTGATTAGAACATTGGCTCCTGCCTGAAACTGACCAGACCTCAATTGGTTTCAAACTGAAGGCTTTTGATAACAGGCCACGAAATCTGATGGTACACACTGCATCAATTCTGAGTTTTGTTGTTATTACTGTCATAGTTGCAAACAATCACTAAGCAGGGAATGACTGTGTACAGAATTGGTATAGAAGTATATAAATTAAAATGCATCCACTGATTCTTGGACACAAATCCATTGGAGCATCATAGAGACAGGTGAAAAGCAAAGGAATATTTCAAATTCTTAAGCATCATGCTTGTGGCTTGCAACTTCAGAACAGCTTATGTTATGAAATACAAACAGGACCTCGCTTATTCTACAGTACATCAGCTTCTTTTAAAGCACAGAAGTGATCTATTCCTCAAAGAAGCAACCCCAATGTTACAGCTCAAGGCAACTGTTTACTTATGTTAAGTATTAAATTTTGAAAGTGTCATCATAACAGATGCAATCTAACCCAATAAAATGGTCTGTTTTCACAACACTATGCAATGATTTGAAAGAACCCATACTCCATTTAATCCTCCAGGGAAAGATGGAAGGCAAACGAGGTCCAGGCAGAAGAAGAACATCGTGGCTTCAAAATCTAAGAGACTGGTTTGGACAAAACTCAGCAGCACTTTTTCGTGCGGCTGCTGATAAAAACATGATCGCCAACATCCGATAACAGATATGGCACAAGAAGAAGAACTCTAACATGCTGGAACTTAAAAGTGTCCAGCTTGAGAATGGTTGTGGAGGTCATTACAAAGTAGCAGTCATTTATAACTGTACTCTTTCTGCTTTCACTGATTAACTTTTCAGAAGAATTCATTCACAGCACTGCAGTTTTAACACACAATAGCACATTAGTTACCTGGTCGCTAACAGACTCTGGTAAGTAGTGGCAGACTCGTTCCAGAAACATTTCAATCTCAGCAGTGGTAGCATTCTTTGCTAGTTCCTTGTCTGCATAAGCAACAATCATCTTGCACACATCACAGATATTTCCCAATTCTGATTGCACTGGAACAATTTCTTCTGAGAGTACACAAAGCAAAGGTCTTTATGTCAAGTTAATTTCTATTACATAACTGAATAAAAAAAAGCAATATTGGAAAAGTAAAATCCAAATCAAACATAGGAGCATTGATTATGTAACAAAGGATTATTCAAGTTCTCACCAGCTGGTAAAATGTTATTTTTGCAGCATCTCAGCATCACACACACCATTTTAGGACTAGTTGCTTCCAACAACATGTCAAGAATAGACTTCCCGTAAACTTCCACAAAGTCCTTGCACTCCTCTCTGCTTTTTTCAGGTAGCACTAAACAGACTTTCTCCATTCCATGTATCATCTCCTCCTAAGTACAAAGATAATTACTTTGAGACTTACAAGTTTAATCATCACAAGTCCTCTAGGCATCTGGTCAAATTAGCAACATGCAAAGTAAGTATAGTATGGTTCAATGGCACATTGAAATGGAGCATTAAAAATCATAATTTACAAAATAAGCATGGGTTAAATATTATTTATTTGAAATGAATAAAGTAGGTATTCATTTTGTATCACAAGAACATTGCAAGATGAGCTCCTCTGGTGATCCTCATCCATATATAGGATGCCACCGCAAAGAAAGCCATTTTGTCAGAAGCCACCTGTCCATATTTGATCAAATTAGATAGAGCACAGCTCTTGGAGAGCAAACTGTATTATAACAGGTAATATTAGCAGTCTAATATATTTTGTGGAACATGCATACCTCCGTCTTATTGCTTTCCAGAAGGCTGGCCACCTCTTCTACCATGATAGTACATACTTCACAGAGAGAGAATGCTTCCTTTTGACTCGGGTTGGTCTATACATTTCAGCAAAAAGAATTATTTGCAGTAGTTATTATTACAAAAAACCAAGACATCCACAGCTACAGAAATATGAGACAGTAGTTTGACGTACTCTGAAGTATATTTTGGGTCATTGGAAATTGGACCTGACAAGAAAGGGTTACCTCTATCTCACTAGTTAAGAAGGCAAGGCTTAAAACTTCCTCCTGTCACCTGAAGGAAACTCTCTACTCATATTCTGACTTCAGTGTTGGATATTCAATTGTTAACCATTAAATTAGCAACTACTACGGTATCCGTACAATGGCTAGCACAATGCAATAAAAAAAAACTTAGGTGTCAACCCTTGGGCTACTTCATTTCTTTCTAAATTAGGGTAGGACTGTAGACCCTCTCTTCTAGTGTCCAGAAACGTTATTCACATTGACCCAAGTTTCCATTCTCACTCATTTCAACATGAAAAGAATATTATAGCAGCACTATTTCCACAATGGGCCAATATCATAAATCATGGCACTCCCTGTAACTCAGTGAAGGTAAGTCCATGCCCAAGGGAATAAACATTTATCTATTTGATAGTGCTTTATAAGGATTACAAATATGTATTAATGGTAACCATTGCTATTATGGCTATTGACAAAAGTTCTACATTTATGGGGTCTGCTGTCAATAGGAAGGAAGGGCTGCTCTTCCTGGCTACACATGCCAGGTAATGTATTCTTTGACACTCTGCTAAATGTGAAACAGGAAAAAAAAATCCTTTGATTTTCTTCTTTGTAAGAGACAAACAATTGACCCATTATCCCTTTGAGGTACTTTTAGGGTATATTCTCAGAGTCTTACTGCAGCCCCAGCTAGAGCCAGATGCATTCATTAGAGAAGATTTGGCTTGAGCAGACGTTCGGTAGCATACCCTTTTGTGCTAGATGAAATGTGGATCTGGCCTGAGTTTAAAGCAGGGGGGAAACCAGCCTTAAAACCACTTCATCCAGGTGGAGCACAAACAGATCCCCACCGGAAGACACCTATGGAGGCCAACTTTTCAAGTCAAGGTTAAGGCTAGCAAAATGGCTGACCACCAAGAAAAAAAAATATTAATGATTTTTTTTTTTAAATGATACAAATGGTCAAGACCCACGGAAAGAAACTAAATCACTGGAAGTGAGAGGAGAGTCCAAGAATGCCATGCCACCATAGATACTCTGCTTGTTCATACAGTAGTTTATTTCTCCAGGCCTTAGGAACCCCCAGTTCAGGGATCCTTGATGCTGGTGCCACTACTTTTAGTTTTTGCATCACCAGAGGGTTAAGTCAACTGAGATCTTGATGGTAATTGTTTTGGGGCCAAGATGGTCTCAGTGGAAGACTAGCCAAGATTAGACTCTTAATAGCCCATAAGAGCCATTCAGAAATGGTTTTGTTCAAATGTTCAGGCTACCATGAGTCTAAAGTGCATTACTGAGCTTTGGGACAGGATGTCCAAGCATTTGTGATGAAAATGTCATATTTCTGGATCTTTTTGTTCTATATCATTTTATTCTAACTTATCAGGAGGTTCTCTCTGTCATTGTTTCTTAGATTTTCTCTCCTTTACCATCTCCAGGCTTCTGATCTCTCACTTAGATCCATAAAAATAATCACATAAGTTAGAGCTTTTCACTATTTACGATGCTCATCTCCTTCTTGCTTCTGTAAATGACATTCAGATAACTAAGTACTAAGTCTTACCTCAACTGGCTCTATCTTTGCTGGAGAGATAACTTTAGCAGGCACCAGAGCTAGGAGGGGTGTAGATTTCAGAGAAGAACATAATCCTATCGTATTACAAATATCCTGTGGTTGCTGAAGACATAAAACATCAATGTAAGTTACTTCTATAGTCTACAAGGTAGCAAATTAGTTTTAACATCGCTCTAATTTCAGGAATGTAAAAACAGCCCCAAATGCCATGGAATAGTATAGACATTATTATTTGCACATGAAATAAAAAATGTGTTTTGTTTCAAGCCCAAAACATGGTGTGTCTCTGAAGTTCTGCCAAACTGTTCCAGACAAGCGGTGGTTCAGTAGAACCAAAAGATAGAAAGTTTTGGTTGTTTCAGGTTTCAATCAAATCAAATCCATATTGGTCTTACAAAATTGACTAATTTTTGCTTCGTTCTCTCCTCTTTCTATGTGCAGTCAAAAAACTGACCTCCCCATTCTACCTAGTGTCTTTCCTTACATCTGCCACCCATGACTGAGATTGTTCTTGCTTTGTACCTCTCTCAAACATTTCTCCTTTCAACATAATGCTTCGGTATATGTCCAAAAGAAAAATGCACGCTTTTGTCTGGATATGGACCATCCCAAACTAGTTGTTAATCTGAAAAAAAATGGTTTACATATAGCTTGTTTTGTATATCCTTAGATGTTATGTATGCTTTCAGGTTGAATTTTATTCAATTTTGGCACTTCTATTCCACAGCAGGACAAGTTATTTTTAAGTTTAATCAAAGAACTTATTTCAGCAACTTGCATGTGCCCACAACTGATTTTTTCTTACAAAGCTAAATACTTTAGAACAAATAGTAGTGTAGATTATGTGTTCTTCCTGATGTTTCATAACTGTCCCTTGGTGCAGTATTAAAAAAAATTCAGTACTTCAATGAAACATGAGTGTTCTACAAGATACATGCAGTCATTTTGCTAAATTCTATTATATTATTATAATTTTTTAGCAGTCATTCATCTATCAGAACCATGACACATTCAGTGCCATACAAAAAAACAAACCCTAATTTCTTTTCAGTTAGTATTTCACATTAACAGTTTAAAAACAATCTCTAATTTATAACCCTACAGCACGGGTGTCAAACTCGTTGTGACATGTGACGTGTTGTGACATATCGTGACTTTTTTCACATTGCCAGAGCTGGGGTGGGCACGGCCTCCACATGATGCAACCGGCCTGTGGGCCGGCAGTTTGACACACCTGCCCTACAGGAAGAGAAGAGGCTAGTCTAGACCAGGGGTCCTCAACCTTGGCAACTTTAAGACCTGTGGACTTCAACTCCCAGAATTCCTCAGCCAGCTTTGCTGAGATGAGATGAGAAAACAACGGCTCTTTAAATATTGAACTACAGTTCCTGCAACATTCCTCACTACAGGCTGGCCGGGCTGCTGCAAATAACAATATCACAGGGCTCCCAGCTACCCTATAGCCCAACTAAACCAGTTACAGGTAGTCCTCAACTTACAGCCACAATTGAGCCCAAAATATCTGTTGGTAAGTGAGACAGTTGTTAACTGAGTTTTGCCCCATTTACAACCTTTCTTACCACAGTTGTTAAGTGAATCACTGCAGTTGTTAGTAACAGTTATTAAGTGAATCTGGCTTCCCCATTGACTTTGCTTGTCAGGTTTCAAAAGGTGATCACATGACCCCAGGATACTACAACTGTCATGAGATCAGTTGCCAAACATCTGAATTTTGATCATATGACCATGGAAATATTGCAACAGTCATAAGTGTGAAAAATGTCATGAGTCAGTTTTTTCAGTGCCGTTGTAACTTCGAACAGTCATTAAACAAACTGTTGTATGTCAAAGACTATCTGTATTCAATTGAATATATTTCAAAATTTCCTAATCACTTTTGAATGCAAATATGGCCCACATCTTAAAGAAATATAAGACAAAGTGTATTCATACGATTTCAAGAGTTCACATAATTGCTAAATATTTGTAGCAGCTGTAGTTTTACCTTTCAGAAAAGTCTCATTGATTTATATAACTTTATACCTATTAATCCTTCATAAAGGAGTTGCCTGTCCCAAGAATTCCTTCCCCTGCAGATAGCTTAACATCTGCAGGAATAATTTTAACTCCTCCTACCTTCTCCTACCAAATAGCAAACCAAAACAAAATTTAACTACGAGGAAGTATGTTCTTTAACTAAATAAACTAAATAAATCTTTCGTTTATTTTGATCACTGGTGTCAAATCTGAAAACTATATCAGTAGCTTGTCTTTTGAAAGTGATTTGGAATAAATGTTTCCTTCAAGGGAATTTTTAGAACTGGCTATTTATGGGCCAAGATCACTATTGTATCCAAGATCACTATTGTATTTATGGGCCAAGATCATTATTGTATGAATTCTCAAGGTTTTAACTACTGGTATGGTCATTTTATAGTTGCTGTAAGTTGCTCATTTTACTTGATTATGAAGTGAAGTCTACAGAAACGGAAGACCAACAAGGCCTGACATTTTCCAAAGTTTAAATACTTTTGTTGGCTCAGGCTTCTAGAAACAAAGTAGTTTAGAAATTCCTTTTTCTTCCTGCTCCCCATTTCTTACAGAAATCAATAGCAGGTGGTTTTTGGCTCCCATGAATTATTCTTTTTTTTCCCCTCCCACAGAGAAACCAGGAGAAGAAACTGGAAGCATTCTTTTCTGTTTGCGTAACTAGTTTGCTCTCATGTCTACTCTCGAACTGTGGTTTTTGACTAAAGCAGTTTTGGCCACAAACTAATTTGCCAGGCCTGAACCAAGTAACAAGCTACAATTAATCTGACGGCAGTGAAAACTCCCTATGACTTCTTTATTAATAAGGAAATAACATGAAAAGGGATTTTGTAGGGCCATTATCTCATCCATAGCTATGGATTACCGTAATATCTGAACAGGTTTATTAAACAGGACTTATGAAAGACATGAGAGCCAGTTTTGATATAAGTGATTAGGTTTTAGTCCCGTCTTAGGTACAAAGCCAGTGGGATGACCTTGGGCCAGTAACTCTCTTCTAGGCTTAGAAAGAAAGCAATAACAAAGCATTTTGGAAAAGCCTTGCAAGACAACTCTAGTCTAGCTATCGCCAAAAATAAAAAACTGACTCAAAGGCAGAAAAGATACAGCATTTAGCTTTTATAAATAGAAGGTAACAGTGGTTTAGAGAACGAGTGTCAAAGCATGCACTTTTCCCAAAAGTTTTCCTGTGAAAGCATATCATAGTTATATATACTGCTCAAAAAAATAAAGGGAACATTTTACCATGGAACTGAAGGGGTTTGCGTTCCCTTTATTTTTGTGAGCAGTATATATGAGTTTCCAGATCATCTTTGAAGTAGTTCAATCATTCTTTTCTCCCATAAAAAGAGATGCTTCCATACCACTTACATACAAAAGCAAATATACTAAAGTATGATGCCATCTCTACATAGGCCACCTTCTCATTTCACTCTTTTCCTCATTAAGGCATACGAAAGTTGGCAAAAAAACCCCACCACAGCTCGAGTTATAAATACATGCAACATGCAATTGCCAACCAAACCATGACAGGTGCAAGGTCCAAAGAGGTTTATTTAGGAAGCTCAATCTCTCTTCTCAAATCATATCCTAAAACTATCTTGATCATTATGGCTTCAGGCTTTGTAATATTTTCTGTGCATTAATTTTAGTTTCAAAGCCAGGTGGGTCAAGCAGGCCTCATAATCTGCTTCAGAATGGCCAAGGTTTCATTTTAGACTAAAAAATGATTCTTTCCACAGCCACACTGTCCCTTGAATCTGTCAAAAATATCACATTTATCAACTATATTAGCAAGAGATCAAGGAACACTCTCTAAGTGGGGGAGGAGGTTTCTCACATACCTGCTCTTGCTGTTGACAGGATAGAGAAAAAGAAACACAAGAGAGTTAACAACTGGAAATCAATCAAGTATCTAAATGGTTCACACCACAACTTTTCATGCAAGTGGGAAGGGCCAATTAACAATATAATGATTATTTTTACAAAATAAAATTTGTTCAATGGTTATATATTCCAAATGGGCATTAGACAACTGAATGCCCTATGAAAAATGTTGTGATGCAGTCAACCCTGTACAATTCCCAGTATGAATATTATTTTGTCCTTATTACCATATTCTTATAGGTATCAAGATAAATAATTTCAAGAACTAAAAAAAATGCAGCCTAGTGGTACAACAGGATAGTTAGTAGATAATTAGTCCAAGATAACTTTTGATGCTATCAGACCTAGTTAAGATATTTGCTATAATAACTCCAATGACACATTTTTTATATTTTTGGAGCAAGATAGTAAAATATAGGCAATGTTAATCTTACCATGTGCATGATCATCTGAATAGCCAGGGAGGAATACTCAGAAATGTAGGTTTTGCACTATTGAAAGGAAAAGAAACATTGGGGATGGATGTTATTACTATATTTCTTATGTACTGACTTCAACTAAAATATTTGGTGTGTGTATGTATGTATGTATGTATGTATGTATGTATGTATGTATGTATGTATATGTGTATACACACACACATGTTTATATATACAATATGGAGGGAGGCATACATAATTGCCATCTTACATTTCTCTCGTGACAATTAGGATATTAAAAGGTGGCAGCTCATCCAGAGTTATTCTGTAATACAAGCTTGGATTCAAATTTACACAATCCCCTTAAAGTTGTCCTTACACATTCTGTACAGACCATAAAATTTACTTCATATAGTCAGAATCAGATTTTTCATTTATATTACTTTTAAAGATGGCAACTTAATTTCTAAATTGACAAACTTGAGGAAATTAAAATGCCAAGCCAATGTACTGTATTTGCCACTAATATTAAATTAATAATACTAAGTAAAAATTACCATTCCAGACAGGGTAGGAGCCAAACGTTCACACTCTTCCTTGGCATGTTCAATTAAAGAACTAACAAAAGTTGAATTGTTTCTCACAGCATCCTGAACATCCGTTATCAGCTGAATACAGTCATTACACACATTTCCACTTCCCTGCAAGTTAAGCATGAAGCAAATCTTAACAATATCGTAATATTGCAATAACAGATAGCTATATATATATTTTTTAAATTAATAATATCTTACACACTCCATGCCTTCAGGCACTAGAAAACATCTTCTGTAAAATCTGCTGACAATACATTGCTGGTGAGATTTTAGATCAGCGGTTCTCAACCTATGGGTCGCGACCCCATTTGGGGTCGATCGACCATTTCACGGGGGTTGCCAAGCAAGGCTGTCCACCATTTTTTTCCCCTTTTCCGGCAGGTGCCTTACCTCCCTTGGGCTGGGCCACCTGGTGGTCGACCTGCTCCGTCTCTGCCGCTTGCCAGCTACGCCTCGGCCGGAGCAGGGGGCGGAACCACGCATGTGCGGCGCTCCCGGGCAGGGAAAGTCCTTGACTTACGACCAGTTGGGTAGTCCTCGACTTACGACCAGTTTAGTCCTCGACTTACGACCGGTTGGGGGTCGCGACATTAAAAAGGTTGAGAACCACTGTTTTAGATGAATCTAGTTATATTAAGTAGTTTAGACAATTTTACCCTGCAACATTCTGACTTGTGCCCTTTCTTTTTCTGTATCACTGCATCAGGTATTTCTAACCTAACAAGATTTAGTAAAGTTATACTGGGAACAGCAATATGTTTTATTCAGAATCAGCACTAGTAAGATTTCCAAAACAAGAATTCAGAGGAAAAGCATGTAGTCTTGTTGCACTAGATCATATTTAATAATGGATTTTAGATGCATTATGTCCACTTGTTCATTTACCTCTCAAAATACTGAGTTAACCACAATTGTTTATACTTTCTAGAGTTTTCCTAATGTTACAATAGTATCATTTAATTGGTTTAGTTAGAATGCACGATACAAGTTTAGGACTAAAGAATCATAGTTTTTGCATTAACACCACTTGAAGGCTGTGAGAGGCATACACGATTCACCAATGTATTTGCATATTGAAAGTTTCTTCTTTATTGTTTCTGATTAAGGTAATGGGTTTAGAGGAACAGTTTTACCTTTGGATATTTATGAGTTTCTTTATTCAACTGTCAGCAAGATTAAAAGTTAATAGCAACTATAGATGTTATTAGCAGCCCTAATAGCCCATTTTCAGTTTTAAATTCCCACCTGTGTTTCTTTCTTAGGTTTATCCTGAGGATAAAGAAGAAGTGGCACATTAGCCATGAATGGAGATGCCAGCTCAGAGAAATCTAGTTCCGGAATTTTGTTGGACTGAAGCTGGTTTTGTAATTTTACTTTTCCCAGGTGCTTCTGAAGAGACTGACATAGTGTGAGTGCACTGCATACAACTCCAGGATCTTCCTAAAGAATAGAAAATCACACAAATTTATTTATTTTTATCTATGCCAAATATGGTAGAAGCTATGCAGCTAAGTACCCCTGAAAACCAGATAATCAAATCTTCCAGAATCATTAGACTTCTTACTATTCAATGTTTTCCCAAGATCCTTGCTGCAGAGAATTCTGGAATATTGAGTTAAGTAAGAAAAATGTAAAACCCACTAATTTTGTCCAGTTTATTAAAAAATTATAAAATCAGTTGCTTTGGTAGCATTAGTGAATACTTACAAGTTCTGATCTGACCATATCCAAAATATTTGGCAAATAAGAATCCACTATGTCCTTACACTGCTCTATCAGGTCTGATTCAGGAAGAAATTCACACATTTTGTTGAAATATTCATCTATTTCTTCCTATAACAGAAGATAGATAGGTTGTATAAACATAAAGGAACATTTTCCCAGCTTTCTCATTCAGGAAGAAATAAATGCTCAATTCCTAAATCACATTATAGAGAGATATGGGCAACATTTTTGGGTTGGGTGTCACAACGCCTGCTTATTAGTCAGCAGGATACAAGAAGTCTTCTAGCAATGTGATACATTAAAAGAACAGGCAAGACTGAACATTTTCAACCTTCTTAACATAATTTTGGGGAAAAAATTAAAGGCAGTAATGGGAGCATTTCACCCAAAAGTTGCTTTGCATTCCTATTCTCATCTTTCAAACAGAAAATGTTATGCCCAAACTGGTTATTTTGCCATTAAATTTTGGTTACATGATTTTAGCTATATATTACCCATCTCTGTTAGATTCTATACTAGGGGGGATTACCGTAGTACTTTCTACAAAAAGTAACATTAAATACACTGTGAAAGTAAGCATAGGCA
This sequence comes from Protobothrops mucrosquamatus, assembly GCF_001527695.2. Taxonomy (NCBI): domain Eukaryota; kingdom Metazoa; phylum Chordata; class Lepidosauria; order Squamata; family Viperidae; genus Protobothrops; species Protobothrops mucrosquamatus. Next base: position 441,829 of record NW_015386535.1, read on the forward strand.
AAACTTTACAAAGCATCATATAAATATTCAGATGATTTAATTTTTGACATCAGAGGAGAAGCAGAGATAGTTTTGTATAACTGATGATCAGTCTTCTACTATGCAATGGAAGGATTTAAAGGATTTTTTATACTGCATATCTGATTAATATCTTTCTAAGGCATGAGCTCATTTTTGTACTAATATGAAAAAATATAGGCCTAGGAGCTCCCACTAAGAATGAATGCAATCCAACATTGGCATTTTAATATCAAAATACCCCTTCAATTTTAGGAAATACGTTCATGGTAAACCTTGGTTGAAGTGCATATTTCAACATAGTGGCGGCTCCCATTTTTAGATCCTGCACTTTGCTTCTCGATTAAAAATATTGGATTTTTTTTAAAAGAAAAGAATTCTTACCATTGTATCATTGTTCTTTAAGAGCTTTCCAACCACTCGTATAATTTCTTTGCACAAGTCACAGGGAATACTCTCCTGAGGGGAAAAAAAGACCATTTTGATAAATAAAATGACATTTAATTTTTAGACAGATAAAGTATAATCTAATATTTTTAGAACAGGCCTGTCATTTAATTTGATTTTAGCATAGAAATTATTTATTTATTATTGTGGTTTTAGTATCGCCTGTTCACCGCCCTGAGTCCCGTAAGGGAGATAGGGCGGTATATAAATTTAATAAATAAATAAATTTAATAAATAAATAATGAAAATCCAGTTAAGACAGTCCTGCTGCAGATACTACTTAGATGTACAGTGTTATTCAAATTCTCTAGCTCATATGCTGTACAAATACATTGTTCCCAACCTTTCTAGGCCAGTGCTCCAGATGATATTGAAAATGCTATTTAGTATAATTTTTATTAATGATTTTTAAAAGGAAGATAAGAATAAATGCAACTAATATAAAGTAAGAAAAAGAAAATAAAAAGAAATCAAGGAGAAAGCTAAAAGTGTAAGGAAGGGGAGGGGAAAGAAAAAAAAAGAAAAAGTAGTTCCGAATCTTCTTTATAGCAGTTACAAGTACAATGAAAAATTTACCTCTTACTCCATGGTTACAACATAATTCTCTGCTTTCTATAATTGATCCTATCTAATCATCAAAACCATAAATCATAAGTTCATTTTTCCTATTTTACACAAATAGTCCATAACGGGTGTCCAATCAGCAATAAACATAGATAACGCTCTTTTCTCTGATCAAAGAAGTCCATTTAGCCATCTCAACCATTTCTGTCATCTTTACCAACAATTCCTTCATTATGGATTGTGCCAAAAATGTTCTCATGAGATTGCCTATTCAGAAAATGATTAGTAGAAAATAAAAAAATTGTATTTGAAGAATAAGCCATGAGAGTAGAAACAGAGTAGCAAACTGAGGACTAAACATATTTAAGAGCTTATTAATGTTGCACTTGATATGCTTCCAAATCAAATATTCTGCACACCTTTAAAAAATAAATTCAAAACACAACAATAATCACCAGAAGTTATTATGTTTTTTTTCATTGTCTTGCCAAATAAATCTTGTCTAATTTTTTCATTAGGCAGTTTACTTTGAACTTTGTGGAACTGCAAATTGAGGGATGTAATAAGTATTAATTTCAATAAAACTTCTGACAAAATATTCCACATTCTGATTAATAACCTAATGAAATGGGGTCTAAGCTGCATAATTGTCTCAAGATTTTGTTGAAATATTCATCTATTTCTTCCTATAACAGAAGATAGATAGGTTGTATAAACATAAAGGAACATTTTCCCAGCTTTCTCATTCAGGAAGAAATAAATGCTCAATTCCTAAATCACATTATAGAGAGATATGGGCAACATATCTCTCTATAATGTATTGGCTAACTATCGCCCAGTCTCCAACCTCCGCTTTGTGGCGAAGGTTGTTGAGAGTGTGGTTGCACAGCAGTTTCCTCGGCACCTGGAGGAAACAGTCTATCTGGACCCCCTCCAGTCGGGCTTCAGGCCGGGTTACAGCACGGAAACGGCATTGGTCACGTTGGTTAATGATCTCTGGAGGGCCCGGGACAG
>NW_015386535.1:444543-470336 GCF_001527695.2 Protobothrops mucrosquamatus
AGCGGGACTGGCCTAGGGGATTTTATAGGGGTTTTAATTACTTTTAAATTTGACATTCTCAAATATTTCATTTTAATCAAATTTTAACTAGGTGTAATATGTTAGCTTTTTATCATTTGTCAGCCGCCCTGAGTCCGAAAGGAGAAGGGCGGGATATAAATACAATAAATAAATAAATAAATAAATAAATAAATAAATGTATAAAAGAGGGAATAAATTAAAGTCTTTCTACTATTCTTGTTAACTTCCTGACTTTTTGAATTTCGTACCTTGATTTTTATCTTTATTTGGAATTTAACCTCTTTTTAATTCTGTTCTTAATATATGCTTTTATTCATGTATTGATATGGTTTTATTATGTTGTAAGCTGTGAGAATCATTAGGTGAGATTGGTGGTGTAGAAATAAATAAATAAAAATAAAATAAATAAAAACCAAAAAATAGAACTTCTTATATTGGCACTTCAAGGAACTTAGCAATTATGTTGATTGTTATTTTCTACATACAAGAGCTGATACATATTAATGTAAGTGTACCAGCCCTGGCCAGGTTCTCTATGGTACACAACCTGGCAGAAGTTCACAAGTTCTTTAGAACAAGGATCCCCAGCCTGCAACCTAGTGCTGGGCCACAGCCTGTTCGGAACTGGGCCACAGAAGTGGTGGGAGGGCACAGATGTGCATATGCAGCTGCATTTGTGAAAGTAGCGTGTGCACATGAAACCCTAACCCTCACCCCTCCCTCACCTATCTGCCGAGCCGGAAAGGTTGGAGACCACTGCTTTAGAACAAGTTTTCAGCTGCCTAGATATGTCTCATGTGCTATTTTATGATTGAAGTTTGATCTTCAAAGCATGAAACAAGAGCTTGGCTAACAATTAGCAACTATTAGTTGAAAAAAAAATCACTTATTTTTCTGGCAACTTTCAATCTAGCTGTAGTTTTGCTCTTCATTTATCTTTATTTTCCTTGGGCCATGAGCAAGCAAAAGTAACATTAAGAATTGAAGATGTAGCTAGCCAGCCCAAACTAGGGTCTCAAACAGAGGAACCTAGGAGGGAAGTTGATACACAAGGGGCAAATGCCCTTTCCTAAACACAGAAGAGTTTTCACTCAAAGATTTGATAAATGTCTTTAAACTAATCAGGGCAGATCCCAAAACATCCTTTATAAGGAATGCAAGCCCTTATGGGCTGGAATAACAGCAAACACTATCCACTGTTTTTTTTACAAAAACTACCACAAGTCTATTGGACAATTCGTGCTGCATCCATCTGACCAGAGAAATTCTGTATCAGTCTATTGCTAAAAAACAAAAAACTATTTTTACTACATATAATGTTGCAAAATTTGGTGTGATAGCCATTTAGGCCATTTCCATGAACTGTTCACTGATCACAATATAATTCTTGTCTGCCCAAGTCTTTTTGTAAATGACTCTGTGTGCAAGTCTGTACAGCCAAAACATATGGCTGCATTCTTCAGTAAGCAATTTGCTTTTTTCTATGTTTTCCCATTAAATATTTTACATGACCGTCTTTGGTTGTGGAAAAAAAATCTTCAGTATCCGTTTGATTCCAGTACAGAAGCTCTGATTAGTTACAATTATTAGATTTTACACACTATATTTTATTAGTTCTTATAGAAGCTACGCTACAATTTTATTTTCTTATAAAATTCAAAGTATAATATTGTACATAACTATATTAGTAATATTAAGTTTCCTGAACTGTCAAACAACTGCAATCTTGTATTCCCATAATTTAATGTCAGAAATTATGGTAATAATTAACCTATGGACTGGATGCTGATGTTGAGGACCACAAACATGTCAATGGAGAACTCTGCTTTAAAAATAGGGGAGAAATATTATACTGAAAACTAAGGGCAGAATCTGAAATACAGATAGTCCTCATTTAGCAAGTACATTTGGGACCAGAAAATTGGTTGTTAAATGAAGCAATCACTAAGTGACTCTACATCTCTGCTTACAATCTCACTGCAGCTAATCTTTGCTTTACAAACCTGAAAAAGTTACAAAGGGTAAGGGTTAGTTGCAAGGTTACTTTTTCATCACCACTGCAACTATGATTAGTTGCAAAATGAGGCAGTCACTTAACAAGGATGACTTATGTCCGTCAATAAAACTACATCTTGATAGTTCAAGAAGGATCAGATTCTTTAGCTGCTGCCAAGAGCCATGAGGTGCTTTCATCTCTGGAGATGAAACTAAACCCAGAAAATCTTTTGTATCAAAAACTAAGGAGTACTTTCATTTTCACCATTAATGATACTTTTAATTTATGGATTAAAGAACCGGAAAAGCCGGTAACAGAACAACAGTTGTCGCAGATCTTTAAAAAATGTCAAATTGATTTTACTGAATTTAAGATTCAAGTTAATTCTATTCTGTTCGAGTCTTCTTCTTGATACTCTAAAGAATTTATCTGAAAGGATGGGTGTCGGATTTTCTTGCTTACAATGAAAAAAAACTACGATACTTGGAATAGTATTTTAGCATACATACATAAGCACAATGATGAGGAACCCTTTCATATTAAATATGTTTCATTGTATCTCAAAGTTTTAGAATCTATTTTTGAGGAATTATGGCTACACTGAGTGTGGGTTATTACAGGTAGTCCTCAACTTGTGATAACTGAGCACAGAATCTCAATCATTGAGCAAAGCAACAGTTAAGCAAGATGTCATGTGACTGATTCAAATGCAATCCTGGCACTCCTGGTTGCAGTTGTTAAACAATGACACAGATCATTAAGCATAGTTCCAGGGAGGAGTGTGGGGTGCCAGCAGAAGGTTTAGAAAAATTCAAGTAGGATTTTCAGCCCCTGAAGAAAAGATGTTCCTGTGTTTATTCCACCCACCTGAGGCACCCTGCACTGCTGACCTTATCTGCCTACCAACTCACTGCTTGAGTTTCAGCTCATTCTGATCTCTAGGAGATCTCTCCTCAGGGTGCGGACAGCAATGCCTTCGGTGGGGTACAGAAACAGAACTCAGGTATTCGGGATCTGAGCTCCATTACTCCATCTCACCAACGTTCAGCTCCTGTCTACATGCAGAAGAAAACTTCTTTGGCAAGCTGCAAAAACAGAGCTGTAATCATGAGCAAAGCAATAAAATAACTTACCACAGTAGGCTTGTTCCACACATTTTGCTCACAATGTTTAACTGCTTTGCAATCAGATGCAGTTCGCAAATTCTGGCACCATACCTCTGAACCTTTTGCACAGTCTTTCTTCAAAAGCAGGGGAGTTGTCAAAACAGCTGAAAATAAATGCATTAGAATGCATTAGATCATGCATGTCCAATCTTTTGGCCTGCCTGTGCCACACTGTAGGAAGAGGAATTATCTTGAGCCGCATATAAAATATACAATACAGTTAATGTATATATAAAAAATAAAGTGTATTATTTTTTAAAAAATTACAATTTTGTGGGGTTGCATTAGTAGCTGTCCAGTGCCGCAGGTTGGACATGCCTGCATTACATTTCATTACAGTTTCATGCTATTTATTTTTTTTACTAGGCTTAAATATGGCATAACTTTTTTCCTGTAAATAATAAGATGAATGAAAATGGTATGGACACTATTTTTGGCACTTCTTAGAAGTTAAAAAGAGATTATTCTATTTTAGTGATCTTTTAAGAAGACTTTTCAATTAGTGCCATAGGTGACTTCAAATCAGTCAATCATTCAGCCTATCAGGAGAAAAATATTCAATCAGCCATTTTGGGTGGCTGGACAATAGAAAGAAAAGAAGAAAGATGTCTGGGGAGAAAAGGAGAAGATGATAGCCCACAACGGTAAAGGCTGCAAAATGATTATCAATGAGTTTCATGTTCCTGCAACCATGGCTACTAATATTATCAAGCAGTTTAAGGTCCATGGAACCATAACTAATCTCCCTAGATGGAGCTGCAAGAGGAAAATTGATCCCAGGTTGAACAGAATAGTCAGACTAATAACAGACATTATTAGTAGTCATAGTCATACTAATAATAGGGATATTATCAAGTCATATTATCTGTTGCCATCTGATTGAAAGTGGCATCCATGATAGAAGACCCCAATTCTGAAAGTCAGACATAAAAGAAGCCATTCTGGAGTTTGCTAAAATATAAATTGTCAAGTCACAGTACTTCTGGGACAATGTCCTCTGGACAGATAAAACGTTTTGGGTAAATCACAGCAGCTCTATGTTCACAGAAGAAAAAAAAACAATGCTCTTAAAGAAAATAACACCATCCCTACTGTGTAATATAGAAAAGTGCCATAATGTTATGGGCTTGCCTTGCTGCTTCCAGCACTGAGTGCTTTAAATCTGTATAAGACACAACGAACTCACAAGATTAGCCAGGAATTTTGGATCAAAACATAATAGCCACTGTTAGAAAGCTCTGTCACAGGTATGTGCCTTCCAACAGGATAAATGACTCAAAACATACAAAAATGGTTGAAAAGCAAACATTGGACTGTTCTAAATTCACCTGCTACAAGTCCCAATCTGAATCCAACAGAACATCTAGGGAAAAATCTGAAACTCACAGTTGGGAGAAGGAACAAGCTTAGGACAACTGGAGTAATTTGCTCAAGATGAATGGAACAAATTGCCAATTGAGAAGACTTTTATTCAGAGCTATAGAAAGTATATGATTGTCTCAAAAGGGTGTGCTGCAAAAATATTAGGTTGGGAATACCAATAATTATGCCCATGCCATGTTCATTTGTTATTTACAAGAGTATGTTAAGTCATACATGAAAAGATTGGAGTCTGCTCTCTGTGAAGTATAGAAGAATGGTGGATTGTTTATTTGGGTCAGTGTCAACTTATTGCTTAGCAAATTGGAATTATGTGGAGAAAAATAGGATAAGTACCAACATGTTTGACTGCATCTGTTGCCACTCCAACCATAACTGAAAAGTTACAGGTCAATAGCCAGCGTGATACGATTGGAATAATATGCAAGAATCTCTTAACAATAACAAAGAACTAATCAAGTTGAATTCCAGGATGTTTTTCCCCAGTATTTACAATTGACAAATCTAAGCTTAAAGACAAAAAAAAAAGACATACTGCCAATAAGGATATCTTGTATTTCTATGGACATGAGAAAATGTATTGGCTCATATTCATTAGGAATATATACTGCTCACAAAAATAAAGGGAACATTTTACCATGGAACTGAAGGGGTTTGTGTTCCCTTTATTTTTTTGAGCAGTATATTAATCTTGCTCAAAATGGATAAAATATGTAGGTGGTTAATCTGAGGAATAGCATGTGAAAGTGATCAGCCCAAGGTCATCCAGCAGACTTTGTGCCTAAGGCAGGGCTAAAACTCACTATTCCCCAGTTTCTAGCCCGATACCTTAACTACTACAGCAAACTGACTCTCAAGTGGTTCATTATATTTTACTAAATACTATATGCCTAGTTGAATGTTTAAAAAAACATGATTAAGCAGTTCAGCTTTTCCTTGGAGTGTACTCCAGGACCAACCAGATTCATACAACCACGGGAGTTTAATGAATGACTTTAGGCTTGTTAACTCTCTCAACCTATCTCACAGAATTGTTGTGGGTGATACAATTAAGGGATAGGAGTGCAATCATTTAGGTTTCATCACCTCAAGGATTACTGAATCAGAGTAATAATCACCTGCAGGGTTGAAATAATTAATGATGTAGACACAAACATTAGGTAAGTTATGGTTAGCAATCCTCCAGGGCAATTTTTTGAACATATCAGTATAGGTTCTCCTGCTTGAGCAGGGGGCTGGATTAGGACACCTCTCCAAGGTCCCTTTCCAGCTCTATTCTATTCCTATTCAATACACTTATCCTCCCCACCCCTTTTGGTTGTCAATATGCCAAAATGGAATAAAACTCCAATGTAGCAACAATTCAAATGCCCCCAATTCCCAACTTCAGTGCTATACAAGTACTCCATAGTCTGCTCTTCCACATATTTTATTTAGAATATCTTTACATTAGCTTTCATCGGGAAAAACTGCACTAACACCAAGAAACAATTTGTAGTAGAGGATTGAGTAAAACAATTCCTCAGCTCTGTTATGTGGCTGGCAAAGACTATCCACCTATTGAGTAAACTCAGTATCTTCCTCATTTAGGTCCCCTTCTTATCTACAGGGGAAAAAAAAATATCCTAAAGAAGAGGTGAACCACCAACAAACTCCACAGTTTTGCCTTAAAACAGTGGTTCTCAACCTTTTTAATGCCGCGACCCCAAGCGGTCGTAAGTCGGGGACTAAACCGGTCGTAAGTCGAGGACTAAACCGGTAGTAAGTCGAGGACTAAACCGGTCATAAGTCGAGGATTACCCAACCGGTCGTAAGTCGAGGACTTTCCCTGCCTGGGAGCGCCGCGCATGTGTGGTTCCGCCCCCTGCGCTGGCCGAGGCATAGCTGGCAAGCGGCAGAGACGGAGCAGGCCGACCACCAGCTGGCCCAGCCCAAGGGAGGTAAGGCACCCGCCGGAAAAGGGGGGAAAAATGGCGGACAAAAAAAATGGCGGACAGCCTTGCTTGGCGACCCCGATGAAATGGTCGATCGACCCCAAATGGGGTCCCGACCCACAGGTTGAGAACCACTGCCTTAAAAGAACACAGGGAAGTTGGGTACTCAGGAGATGAATGACAAGAGAGAACCAACGTCCTTGTGTTCAGAAGTCGGCTGAGTGATACAACCGCAAAAGTGAGACAAAGAAACTGACAAAAGCCATTAACAGCCAGCTATGCGATTTCTCCACCCACCCACCCACACCACACACCACACACCACACACCCGAGACACCACCCATGGTTATTGGGATAATTGCTACCCCCGAGCTAAATTTTTGACACTATTCTAATTTAGGGAGGGGGGTTTTTAAAGAGCGGGGAGAAAGAAAATGAACGGCCCCCAAAGGAAGACGAGTTAAGGGGGCAGGAAAGCCTAGGATTTCAGCCGCGATGCGGAAGGACGGCAGCTCCTGGTAACTAAGGAAAGGGTCGTCAGCAAGGCGACGCCCTCTCTCTCTCCCTCTGGTAAACAAAAACACCGCCCAGCCAAGCCCCGGGACTCCAGCGAAGGCAGGCCCAAAGGACCGGCAGCCCAGTTTCTGCGTGTTGGCCAGGAAGGATTGGGCGCTTTTCCGGCCCGGTGCCCTCCGGCCGGCAATCCCCACACTCCCAGCCCAAGTCCGGCCGAGGGTCATCGAGGGGCTCCCCTTGTCTGGGGGGGGGGGGTCCCAAGGCACTGAAAGCCGGGCCGCAGGGGAGCGGCTGGCCGAGTTTTGGGGCGCCTAATCCCGCGAAGGCCCAGGCCGTGGAAACAGAGCTTCGGTCTCAGCCATAACGGGCCTTTTCCCCCTCGGGCCAGCGCGGCTTGGGCGCGAGACCCAACCCTCCACGGCGTCCACCCTCCCTGGTCCCGCCATCGGAAACCGAACAAGGGCGCGGGGCCTGACCGCGCTTACCCGCTGCCAGCGAGCAGAGGAAGAGGAGGAAAGCGAAGCGCCGCATTGTGAGGGTCTCTCGTCAGCAGTTCCGCCGCCTGCAATGCGGGAGCGCTCAGCTGATGGCCGCTTTTATACCCCGGCGCTCCGGTGGGACGCGGCTACTGCGCGTGCGCCGCGGGGGATTGGCGATCGAGGGAGAAGCCGGCCCTCCGAAGCGTTGTGGTCGTTGCGCAAGCTTAGTGGCGAGAAAGGGGAGGAAAGCGCGACTGTCCCTTTTCCTTTTCTCGAAGTTTTCCCGATGTGCGCTTGCGCGCTTGTGTCTTCTTTCAGTTTCCCCCAGCCCAGCCCGTCTGCTGACACTGACTCATCTAAACCTTCGGAGCGGGGGGGGGGGGGGGAGAGAGGATTTGACTGGAAGAGCCAAAGGCGAAGTTTGATCCGAAGCGAGCCAGCTTGGAAAGACGATTATAAATACTTTAATAATCTTGCTTGTTTGTTAGCTGCTCGATTTTAGGGATGCTGCTTGCCCTGCAGCCTTTCAACCTCCGTTTGTCTAGGCTAGGATTTACAATCCCCATCATCCTTGAAAATAAATGTAAAAGCAGTTTTAAAAGGGTGCATGCCTAATAATGGGATCTACAGTGAAAATAAACTTGGGAACGACTAGACTGTAAATGTTGCAGCATAATGTGTTACTCCGTTACGATATCGGGTTAGGCATATTTAGTTCTTCAGTACCTGCGTGCTATTATTTATCTTCTAAAATCAAGTTGCAAATCACAACTCTCCCTTGGATGTAACCTCCCTCATAATTACTTCATGCCTCCGGTTCTGTTATACATCAGATATTTCTGACTCTTGCATATACTGTCTGATTGGTGGAAGTTTCTTTATTGATTGCATGGGGTCTTCCCTAATTTTAATCTTAATAATACTGTGAGGTAGGTTAGGTTGAAAGAGAATGACACGCTGGAAGTCATCAGTGACCTCTATGGTTAATGGAAAATGTAAGCTCTATTCTATATCTGGAAATCTTAATGTCGGGGGGAACTGAACTGTTTCTTCTATCATGTGCATATTTTTAATTCAGAGAGTCTAAAAAAATTTCAGTTGTGTGCATGAAAAGAACAAAAAAAAATGTTATTGTAAGTACTTTTTTCTTTGAATTTTGATCTTCTTACTTAGAATAAACTAACAACTTTCCTAATTTTTTAATTACAATTTTATAGTGATTTGGAAAACAGTTATGATCCTGAGTGAAGAAACTGCAACAACTGGGAATTATGGAATGATTTCAGGGTCAGGAATGCTGGACTAAGCCCTGGTGGGTTTAATATCTCAATACTGCTGCTATTTCTTTAGTCAGTTTCTTTAGTCATATGGTGGATGACTGATCACATGAGAAAACCCGTAGAAATTGTTAAATGTGATTTCTTTTAGAGATGGAGTATTTTGTCAGTGAAGAGGATTTTTAAAAATGTTACAATTTTTTAAACAGCTATACTGCTGACCTTGGCTCTCTTTCTGAATATGAAAGATTTAATCAATGTGTCTTTTGTGTATTATCGCTCTAGATAGAGATAAGCCAAATCTTGGTATATAATAGATCAAATGTAACAACTATTGAATATCTGTGAGCAGGCTCCTAGAAGATGCAGTCTCTGTTCCTCACTTGCAAACATTACAGATAAGCTCCACAATTAGTCAGTGGCCTTCTGCTCATTTCTCATCCCTCACCCACTAGCTTGGTTGGAAAAAGTCGCTGAATTTATATTATTCCATTTAAGCCAGACCTCTGTTTCTTCTTTTATTTATTATTTTTTTTAATCCCACCTTTGTTACTTTATAAGTAATTCAAGGCAGCGAACATACATAATATTTCTTCTTCCTCCTATTTTCCTCATAACAACAACCCCCTGGGGTAGGTTGGACTGAAAGAGAAGGACTGGCCCAAAGTCCTAAAGTAGGAGTAGAACTCGGAATCTCTTGGTTTCTATAGGCAGTCTTTGACTTACAACAGTTCATTTAGTGACCGTTTGAAGTTACAATGGCACTGAAAAAAACTAACCTATTACCATTTTTCACTCAACCATTGCAGTATCCCCACAGTCATGTGATCGAAATTCAGACACTTGGAATTGACTCATGACTGTTGCAGTGTTCTGGGACCATGTAATCCCCTTTTGCAACTTTCTGACAAGCAAAGTCAATGTGGAAGCTAGATTAACTTAACAACCGTGTTACTAACTGTGGGAAATCAGCCCCCCTCCGAGAAAGAAATATTTTTGGGAATATTAAAAGGCAGAGTATTATATTTCCCCAAAGGATCTTAAAGGCAGAAACCAACCCGCCCCTCAAAGTCTCTCTGCCCCAAACAGAAACCAGGTCTGCAGAAATGCAGATGTGATAATCTTGTCAAAAAGATTAGAGCCAGGAATCTGGGATTAGAAAGATAAAGATCCCTAGAATCAACAATCCCTCACACCAAAAAAATCCAACACTCATCAGCCATCAGCCCCAGGGAAGCAAGATATGACCTTTGAGGCATAATAGGATTAACCCACCAATACCAAAAGGACACTCTCAGACTCAGGTCAAAGTACATGACAAAGGAAATACAAAGCCTCAAACAGGAAGAAATCAAAATACAAAGTCCAAAAAGGTATAAAAGCCCACCACTCCCTGCTACATGTGGTCAGTTTTCCCAGAGCCATCTTTCTGTCTCACTTTCCTCTTCAATAAACTGCAACCTTCTTTCTAAAGCAGTCTCCATTTTGATTATTCCCAGTTTGGACTGGACCCTGATGAAGATTTTTCTTTCCACATAACACCTGCAATGATTCACTTAAAAAATGTGGCTAAAAAAGTCATAAAATGGAGCAAAACGCACTTAACAAATATCTCACTTAGCAACAGAAATTTTGGGCTCAATTGTGGTCTTAAGTCGAGGACAACTGTACTACACCACCGGCTCCCTCAGACTGAGAATGTGTTTGATTCTGCTTTACCTTCCTTCATTCCAGCTTGACTGAAAAGTAGTTACTGGAAAAGTTTTGACCGGCAAACAGGATGAAATTCTATTTAATGGATTAAAAGCTGCTCCAGAGCACTCTTATTTTTTTTATTATAATCCTATGCCCTCTGCATCTCTAATGCAATTGACTACCGTAGTTTATAAAGCCATCTCGCTTGTCCAGCCATATCTTTGATCAACAAATTGCAGAGTAATAGCCCATAATAACTAGTTAACGGAGTATCGGTTAGACAGTATCAGATGCATAGAAACATACACGCCCTAAAGAGAAAAATCTTATAGTTAGCAGAACTGGGATTGCACCACACCTTCCTGCTGTAGGAAGCTAAAACAAATTCGGGTGACCATTCTGGCATCTAGCCCAGTTATATTATGGAAGAAAGGAAGCTTGCATGTCAGAAATGCCATAATCACTGCAATTGGCATAGCTGGATTCCTTGCTGGCCCCCCTGGCTGCTTCTGAAGACTGGAAAACTGGGCTCTAAAGACAGTATTGTGTAATAAGTCTTGGTCTGTTCCAAGACTTTTATATAACTCCTGTATAAAACGAATACAAATCAAAGAAATGTGTGTTAATACCACTTCACAATGCCTTGGTAAGGCCACACTTGGAATACTGCATCTAGTTTTGGTCACCACGATGTAAAAAAGATGTTGAGATTCTAGAAAGAGTACAGAGAAGAGCAACAAAGATGATTAGGGGACTGGAGGCTAAAACATATAAGGAACAGTTGCTGGAACTGGGCATGTCTAGTTTAATGAAGAGAAGAACTAGGGGTGACATGATAGCAGTATTCCAATATCTCAGGGGCTGCCACAAAGAAGAGGGAGTCAAGCTATTCTCCAAAGCACCTGAAAGCAGGACAAGAATCAACGGGTGGAAACTAATCAAAGAGAGAAGCAACCTAGAACTAAGGAGAAACTTCCCAACAGAACAATTAATCAGTGGAACAACCTGCCTCCAGAAGTTGTGAATGTTCCAACACTGGAAGTTTTTAAGAAGAGACTGGACAGCCATTTGTCTGAAATGGTATAGGCCAGGGTTTCCTGCCTGAGCAGGGGGTTGGACTAGAAGACCTCCAAGGTTCCTTCCAACATTATTATTATCATTACCATTATTAAATTATCCTTTCCCAATTTGCCACCATCAATATATTGGCATTCCCAGTCATCCAGGGTATAACTTTGGTATGAAAAGGTTAGGTTGATGTATGGTCAGAAATGGTTAGCCTGATACATGGGCTATAATGTAAACACTGGCATTACTTACTCAGTAACTGAACTTCTATCAATTGAAATGTGCTTGCATGTTTAATGAAATACTGTACAAAGGCCATTTCTAAGAATGACCTCAAATAATATGATCCACTCGGCAGAATTGTCTCATGACTCACATTTTATATGAAGTCAGCTCAAACTCCTGATAGTAAGAGCTTGAACTGGAAAATGGTTCTGAATTCATGTTTCAGATCTTGCCTAACCACATAGGATTAGGATTTCTACTCCCTGTCCCTCTCAAAGCAATTTGAAACTGATTTATGGTCATCTCAGTATTCACTCTGTTTCCCCCCCCCCATGACCAAACAAAACTCTTAAGTCCCCCAGCCATAGAATATGAAAAAAATCTCTCACCTAATTTCCATACCAAAGACAATTGAATGAATTCGTCACATTCTACCCATATTTTTCGGTACATGTATTTGTATGCATTTGTCTGATGGTTTGCACAAATAATAATAAATCTGAGAAATAGCTCCGAAGTGAAGCTTTGAGAGAAACTTGATTGTAAAAAAAAATAAAACTTCATTAGCAAAAATGCTTGCCCATTGTCCAGAGTTGTATTTAAAATACCCTGCGAGTTATGAAACTAAAATAATTGCAAGTTGGTAGCTTGGCAACTAGCTACTTTCTCCAGGATTCATGACTGGCTGCAAAGTGGCTCTAAAATCAATGTACTGTATATGTTATGAAACAAGCTCCAGGAATAGGATGTTGAAACTTTTATAGGATAAGAAAGGGGAGCAGGGGGGGGGGGAGAAGGAAATAATGGTTGACCTGACCTAAAATGAGTTAAGAGGTCATTTGGGCAATATGGAAATAGGTAGTTTCAATAAACCAAACGAAAGCCAGAAATAACTCAGTTCACCAAAACAATGACACGAGTTTGATCATTCCAAAGCTTTTCCATAAAAGTATGTCATTCATCTGGATAATGTGGGCAAGGCTGTCCTGCTTTATGAATTATTCGCTAGATTATGACATTCATTTGGGTGAATTCTGCCCAAACTGGGTGAAATCAGCTTTGCTGATCTGGTTTAGTACAGTATATTGTGCCAAATTAAAGAACTGGTTTGAATAAATTCATGCTTAAATTTATGAGTAAGCATGAGAGAACATAAATTATTAAATATGACTTTTAAAGCAGTGTGGGAAGAATCCAGAAAAAGAAGTATTTGGGGGAATATTAAAAAGGCAGAATATATTTCCCCAAAGGAATAATGGAGAAGATCTTTAAAAAGACAGAAACCAACCCCCAGAAATCAGCCCCAGCCCCTAGGCCAGTGGTTCTCAACCTGTGGGTCGGGACCCCATTTGGGGTCGATCGACCATTTCACGGGGGTCGCCAAGCAAGACTGTCCGCCATTTTTTTTGTCCGCCATTTTTTTTGTCCGCCATTTTTTCCCCTCTTTTCCGGCAGGTGCCTTACCTCCCTTGGGCTGGGCCAGCTGGTGGTCGGCCTGCTCCGTCTCTGCTGCTTGCCAGCTACGCCTCGGCCGGCACAGGGGGCGGAACCACACATGCACGGCGCTCCCAGGCAGGGAAAGTCCTCGAGTTACGACCAGTTGGGTAGTCCATGACTTACGACCGGTTTAGTCCTCGACTTATGACCGGTTTACTCCTCGACTTACGACCGGTTTACTCCTCGACTTACGACCGGTTGGGGTTGCGGCATTAAAAAGGTTGAGAACCACTGCCCTAGGCAGAGGCCAGCTTTTAGAAATGCAAATTCAATAATCCTTTCAGAAAGGTTGGAGCCAGGAAGCTAGAAACTGAAGAAATTAAGAAGACCCCTAAAATCTACATACTCCCACCCAAATTCTAAGGACAGGAGATATAATAGAATTAACCCACCTATACTAAAAGTGCACATTCAGACTCAGGTCAAAGTACATGACACAGGAAATACAAAGCCTCAAACAGGAACAGGAAACAACCTCAAGAGCCCCAGAAGGTATAAAGACCCACCATTCTGCTCCATGTGGTCAGTTTCCCAGCGCCATCTTTCTGCCTGGCTCTCCTCTTCAATATACTACAACCTTCTTTCTAAAGCAGTCTCCATTTTGATTATTCCCGGCTTGGACTGGACCCTGATGAAGATCTTTCTTTCAACAGCAGTTTTACCTAGTTATTTTTATAACAACAGGGTTCAGCTAAGATGCAATACTCCTACTGTTAACTTCCCATGAGTAAACATTATTAATCAGTGGAATTGGCTAATAAGTCCATAAGTTGGTTTGTATTACATAGAATTATCAAATAATAAAGCAGGAAAGCTATGTGTATGTATTTATTTATGCACCCACCCATTCATTCCTACTGGGGCTATATAAATTCTTCAGAAGAGATGCTTTGCTGTGCAGAGGTGCATGGATGACATGGTCCTTTAGAATGCATCATTTCTCAGGCTCTCATGGCAACTGTCAACTTTGAAAATGAGCATGGCTGTAGCTTTATTTGTCTGTCTGTCAGAACCATGACAGCAGCTTCAGAAGTTGCTCCTAGCCAGGGGTCTTCAAACTTGGCCCTTTTATGACTTGTGGACTTCAACTCCCAGAATTCCTCAGCCAGGCACAAGTCCACAAGTCATAAAAGGGCCAAGTTTGAAGACCCCTGCTCCTAGCCCTCTTTTCAAGTCTCCCACAGAGCAACTTCTCTGGAAGTAACTTCCAAAGTTGCTGCATCAACTTGGGGGTGGGGGAGAAACATGTCTGCTTTAATGATTCAGGACATTGGTTACTGCAGCGAGGCTGAAGGAAGGCAAATGGAAAAAAAACATGGATTGCAATTCAATGTCACAACACAAATATGAAAGGGCAAAACTTGTGTTATCATTTGGCTATGAGTCCAAAATAGATGTTTTATCGGTATTTGGGCTATGGTGTATTTCAGAGAACTTTTTTTTAGAAAATTTTGTAGAACCTTAATCTGATCATTGATAAAATATGACTTATGAGAAACAAACAGCAGTTCAGAAGTTCATTTGATTCCTTCACTAAGTAGGTTCCTGCTTAGTTCTTGGAGGAATGCAGGAGAAAACCAGTGGTGGGATTCAGCCAATTCGCACCACTTCGGCAGAACCGGTAGCTAATTTTTTGTTGCCCAGGCCCAGAATGGACTTCCGGAAACGGCATCCACACAGAGAACCGGTTGTTTACATATTTGAATCCCACCATTGAGACAAACCAATATTTTCATGAAGAATTGTATGTGCCTCATGTCTTGTCTTATTTCTACGATTAAAAGAAAATGTATGTTTACTAGATTTCAATCTGGTAATTCTATCAGTACAATACAGAACTCTCAGTAACAAAGAACTTCTCTTATTTCTTTTCACTCCTGTGCCTTTTAGAGATATTTTAGATGCAACAAATATTTGATCAGTGGGGAAAAAAGGTACAGGTGCAGCTTCCCATGACATTTTGCTACAGATCAAATTGCTAAAAAGCTACAAAAGCTACAGAAGCTAATTTAAAAGTTGGCAGGCCCTAGTGAATCTTGAGTGCATTGCAAAAGAATGAACAAACATCAGCTTTATCGTTAGAGAACATAATCCCATCATGTCAGGAACACCAGGGAGCAGTGTCATTGTCAAAAATATGGAGAATAATTGAGCTTTTAGGTAAATCTTCATTTGGGATTTTAATGCACAGGGGATTTCAGTGCATTTGCAAGGCAGTAGATCAAGCAAAGCTTTTCTAGGAGAATGTACATAAAGATCAAATGTTTTAAAATTAATAACTTTTATTATTATTATTATTATTATTATTATTATTATTATTATTATTATTATTATTATTATTATATATTATTATTATTATATTATTTTATAATATGAGAATATTTATTGCACATAAAGTTTTGAAAGCTATTTGATAGAAGGCTTTCCTAAACTCTTCAATACACCTATGAGTAACTCTTCAATACACCTATGAGTAACACTAGACATAACATCAAAAAGGGGTTTTTTTTGCATTTAATGTGTCCATTAAAATAAAAACATCTGCCAGATTAGTCTGGGCAACTGATAATTATTGAAATAGTAACAGGAAGGGTAGAGTACCTCATTTTGAAGCTGCTTTTTGCTCATATGGGAAATTGGATTTCTATGTATTCAGGCAGAGCTCCCCATTGTCACTCCGTTTTTATTAGTACACTATTTTTAAAAAAATGGAGAACCATAATTGCAAAGCAGCATATAGGAGCTTCCATAAGGGCTTTGGCACTTTTTTTTTTTTTTTTTTTTTTTTTTTTTTTTTTTTTTTTTTTTTTTTTTTTTTTTTTTTTTTTTTTTTTTTGCAGCAATGCTTTATTTCTGATTTCCACATTCCAGCTAAGCAGCCCACCTGACTTTCTTCTGGCTCTGTTGCCTCAGATGTTTGCAACTGGAAACTCTGGAGACTTGAACCAGGTCAGTTTCCCATTGTTAAGAGACCTCACAGATCCTCAACCTCATGTTCTTGGCCAAACTTAGAGGATATAGAATTTAGTGCTTCAAATTGATTGGACTAAAGTTACTTCCATTTTAGAGAAACTGGTGCCCTCCACTGGATATTTTTATAACATCATTGATTATTTATGTTGTCCTGAATTGATGCATCATTCATTGTGATGCTGTCAATAGATGTACTAGTCTTCCATACGATAACTGCATTTAGATATATCCATTCCTGATGCTGAGTGTGTAACTCGTATAGAGTATTGTTACATTTTCCATTGTATTAACCCTTTTTAATTCAATTCAGTTTCATTTCTAGGTAGTTCTCAATTAATGACTACACTGAAGTCTGGAATTTTGTTTGTAAGTCATTGTGGTCGTAAGTCAAATCAGCACATGACCAGACTAAATTTTAATACTGTTTTTAGGACATTCATTAAGTGAGTCACCAGAGTCATTAAGTAAATCACATGGCTATAAAACCGAATGCAGCTTATCCAATGGGCTTTTTCTTTGCTGGAAAATGGCAAAAAAGTCTCAAAATCTGATCAGGTGACCATGGATTGCTGCAGTTAGATGGTGGCATAGTGGTTAGAATGCAGTATTGCAGACTAACTCTGCTGACTGCCAGAGGTTCGATCCCCATTGGGCTCAAGGTTGTACTCAGCCTTCCATCCTTCCGAGGTCAGTAAAATGAGGACCCAGATTGTTGGGGGCAAATATGCTGACTCTGTAAACTGCTCAGAGAGGGCTGTAAAGAAATATGGAGTGGTATCAGGTCCCCAAATCCTTATTGTCTCCCTTTCATGTATATATATTCCTGTGCTTTGCTTTGGGGCCTGCCATAGTTGGGAGGAGGGGGGATATTTGCTTTCCCTTGGGATAACTTTCGCTTTTTGCTTTTCTTCTTCCATCTCTATCCACTCGAGAAAGGAATGTGTCTCCTTATTAGGGAGATGGTTACAGAGAAACAAAACTGGAGAAGACCTCGAGATGTGCGCCAACTGTACCAGTTATCACTAACCCCTAATAAAAGTTTCCTTTTGAGGCAATGCCTATTTCAAGAGTTCTGCTTTCTTGTGTGGTTAGCTGAGGTGAGTCCCTACATAAGGCGAGATCTGCATAGTACTCAACCCTGAGAAGCTGCTGCCCTACCAGGGGAGTCACAACTGATTTCAACATGGAGGAGTTCCAGGCAGAGAAATGGGCCGAAGATCTCCTCTGCTTAAAAGCCAATGAAAGCCTTTCCAGGGACCTGGAAGAAACTGGACCTTCTGGCGAAGACGATCGAGCCAGATGGTCACTCGGGGTTGGTAAGAAAGAAGGATGGGAGGAGAAAGCCCCAAAAGTCACTCCAGAACCTGCCCCTCCTGATAAAGAAGGGGAAAAAGAACAATTGAAATCGGAGACGATGGAAGCTGTGATGGAATATGTGAAAAAAGCCCTCGACGAGTTTAAGGTACAGCTGAAAGAAAGCCCCGAATTGGGGGAAGAGTCAGAAGGTGAATTGGAGGAAGAAGAGTCAGAAGTCCAAGAGAGGGCTGTGGCTGGAGCCCAGGAAGCAACACCGCAGCGAAGCCATCTGTCTCAAGGAATCAGAGGCAGACCACCTCAACCAGCCAAGGTGAAACCAATCCCAATCGAAGTGAAGTTCAATGGAGACCCAAAGTGCCTGGGGTATTTCATGGCACAAGTGTTCACCTACATGCAAATCTATGGGAGAACACTGCCTACTGATGTTGACAAGGTTGGAGTCGTCACCCTAGCCCTGGAAGGTGGAGCAGCTGACTGGATGGTGACCCTGTATAATTGCAATGCACCTGAATTGAGGAATTTCAACCTCAATGGCTGCTCTCTGCAGATGTTTTGAAGACTGACTGGCAGACAAGAAACCCTGGGAGCACATAAAAACAGGGAAGGAGGGAAGGAGACCAGTCGCTGAATACACTGAAGAATTCAGAGAGCTTGCCAGTTGCCTTCGCTGGCCAGAAGACATCCTGGTAAGCTGCTTCCAGGATGGGCTCAACGAAGAGCTGTACAATGCCTGCATAGCCCATGGAGCCCCGGGGTGGCTGTATGACTGGTGCCTGCTAGCCGAGGAAATGGAAATCAACCAACGCAAGCACCTACATTGCCCGGTGAGACCAAGTTTCAAGCCGCAGTCAGAGAAGCAAGGGGAGACCCCGCGAAGTTCGCCTGCTCCAGCTCGTAGCACCACCTGCTTCAAATGTGGTAAAGAGGAGCATCAAGCCATGGATTGCCACAGCAAGACACCGGCAAGACACTTACTAAAAACCAGGGGAGGACAAGCCAAATCCCAGCCAACCATTGAAATGGACAGGGGAGTGTCAAGCAGCTTTTGAGAAACTTAAAAGGCTTTTCTCTATGGAGCCAGTTTTGAAACACCCGGAACCAGAACAGCCATTTATA
This sequence comes from Protobothrops mucrosquamatus, assembly GCF_001527695.2. NCBI lineage: Eukaryota > Metazoa > Chordata > Lepidosauria > Squamata > Viperidae > Protobothrops > Protobothrops mucrosquamatus. The sequence goes on from NW_015386535.1 coordinate 463,204, forward strand.
ATTCAAGTGGATGCTAGTGATGTGGCTGTGAGAGCAGTGTTATTACAGAGAAATAAGGAAGGACAATTACAACTCTGTGCTTACACCTCTAGGAAATTATCAGAGACTGAGCAGAGGTGGGCAGCTTGAGAGAAGCAGGCCTATGCTGTGCGAAGGGCTCTCCTAATGTGGAGGCATTTCCTAGAGAGGAGTAAAATACCATTTCAAGTATGGACTGATCATAAGAATCTTGAAGCTATGAAAACCCCCACGAAACTCTCCCCTAAACAAGCAAGATGGTCTCAACATTTCAATTGTTTTGATTTCACTATTCATTACCTCCCTGGGGGAAAGAATTTCCTAGCTGACTCATTGTCCAGGTTACCACAATATAACAGCAAAAAAGCAGAAGTGACTAAACCATTTTTGCACCCTCGTCAATTAGCAGCTCCTGTAACCACCAGAGCCCAGTCGAAACCTGTGGCTCCCCTTGAAAAGACTCTGTTACATGAGTTTAAGACTGCATTAGAGATCGATGAGTGGTTTCGAAACCACAATAACCTGTGTGTGTTAAAAGATGGATTAGCATGGATTGGGGAGAAACTTTATGTCCCAGCAGCTTTAAGGCTTAAAGTAATGGAAGCAGGGCATGACTCAAAAACTGCTAGACATTTGGATTTGTAAAATCCTTACAGCTCATTAAAAGGCAGTTTTGGTGGCCTGCTTTGAAAAAAGACATAGAAAACTATGTAGCCAGCTGCCCCATGTGTGCAATGGCTAAATGGTGACAAGGAAAACCCCCAGGACTGCTTCAACCAGTAGCAAGTCCGTCAGCACCCTGGAGAGAGATCTGTATGCCTGAAAGTGCTGGAAACACTGTAATTTGGATCATAACGGATTTGTTCTCTAGACCAGGGCTTCTCAACCGGAAATATGTGTACCACCTGTGATACATTGGCACGTGGCAGGTGGTACGCAGCCCTGCCCTGCCCAGCCCAGCCCAGCCCAGCCCAGCCCAGCCCAGCCCAGCCCAGCCCAGCCCAGCCCAGCCCAGCCCAGCCCAGCCCAGCCCAGCCCAGCCCAGCCCAGCCCAGCCCAGGGTAGTGGAGGAGGGAACGAGCTAAAGTGGCGCAGCACAGGACTTGCCTTGAGAGAGTCCTCGAGAGCTGCTGGGCTGCTGGGGCAAGGCAAAGGCCCCAGGATCAGCACTTCCAGCACACCCAGAAGAGAAAGGAGGGGGGCGGAGACAGGAGAGGCTATAAAATGAAGCAATTTGGGCGGGAGAGGGAGAGAGAAAAAAGACACAGCCTTGGGAGGAGGAGGAAAAATCAGCTGGAGCTGCACCAAAGGTAAAAGGAGGAGGAGGAAGAGGGGTGAGAGAGAAGAGAACAAAAACAGGCTGGGTTTGCACATGGATGGCAGCAACAAACAGATAAGAAACGCAGCTGAGGAAGGGTCGCAGCATGAGAGTCCTTCCTTTCCTCCCTCCCTCTCATTCTCCCTTCCTTCCTTCCTTCCTTCCTTCCTTCCTTCCTTCCTTCCTTCCTTCCTTCCTTCCTCTTTGTTCCTTCCTTCCTCTTTGTCCCTTCCTTCTCTTCCCCCCCGTGCCCAGGAAGGGACAAGGGGAGGGGGACAGGCTGCCAGCATGGCTGGTGGCTGTGCTGCCGGTGTTCATGGCTTGAAAGGCCACTGTAAATTGCTGAACAAGAGCTGCACAGCCATGAGAGCAGAGTGGCGGAAAAATATTTGTAATGAGAGAGGGAGAAAAACAGGCATCCCCTGAAGGAGACCAGTAAATGGCCCTTGCCCTTTTCACACACCTGTGGACTCCGGGGTAGGGGACGCTATGAGCGGCATGAGAGTCCACATTACCTGGGCTATGCCGCCCAGACCCCAGCTTGGTTTTGGCAGGCAGTGGTGCATTCTCCTCACCATGTGGAGTGGCCAGGCGAGGCAAACCGGTGACATGATGAACCTGCCTGTGTACGTGCAGAGGCTGAGGCAGAAGAGAGTGCATGCGCGTCAGCCTCTGTGTGCGCACAGGGAGGTTCGTCATGTTGCCGGTTCGCCTCGCCTGGCCACTCCACGTGATGAGGAGAATGTGCCACTGCGCTCTCCTCTGCCTCAGCCTCTGCGCGCACACAGGCAGGTTCGGCATGTCGCTGGTTTGCCTCACCTGGCCGCTCTGCGCGGTGAGGAGAATGTGCTGCTGCCTGCCAAAACCACGCTGGGGTCTGGGAAGTATAGCGCAGGTAACGTGGACTCTCATGCCGCTCACAGTGTCCCCTACCCCGGAGTCCACAGGTGTGTGAAAAGGGCAAGGGCCATTTGCTGGTGTCCTTCAGGGGATGCTTGTTTTTCTCCCTCCCTCATTACAAATATTTTCCCGCCACTCTGCTCTCATGGCTGTGTGGCTCTTGTCCAGCAATTTACAGTGGCCTTTCAAGCAATGGCCACCGGAAGCACAGCCACCAGCCACACTGGTAGCCTGTCCCCCTCCCCTTGTCCCTTCCTGGGCACGGAGGGGGGAGGGAAGGAAGGAAGGAAGGGACAATGAGAGGGAGGGAAGGAAGGAAGGAAGGGAGGGAGGGGAGGAAGGAAGGAAGGAAGGAAGAAAGGAAGGGACAATGGGAGGGAGAGGGGGAAGGAAGGGACAAAGAGGGAGGGAATGAAGGAATGAAGGAAGGGACAATGGGAGAGAGAGAGGGAGGGAAGGAAGGCGCCCACACCAGTCCCACTCCCCTCTACCAGAAACCCACAGATCCCCCCACATCCCCACCTGCACCCCCCACAGGCGCCCCACAACCTGAGTGATGAGCTGGCCACACACACCCAGCATTGACTTCACTTGTCAAAAAGTTGCAAAAGGTGATCACATGACCCTGGGACACTGTGACCGTCATAAGTATGAATCAGTTGCCAAGCATCTGAACATAAATCACATGACCCTGGGGATGCTGCAACAATCATAAGTGTTAAAAATGGTCATAAATCACTTTTTCCAGTGCCGTTGTAACTTCAAACAGTCACTAAGCGAATTGTTGTACGTCGAGGACTACTTGTACTTTTTAATTTTTTTTCCTTTTTTTTGGTCATCAAGTTTTTGACACCTTGCTAGGCAACTGGTGGTACTCGGATATTGCCTTATCCTAAAAGTGATACAATGGTTGAAAAGGTTGAAAAGCCCTGCTCTACACAAGTGCATTCATCCCATGCCCCAAGATCCCAACTGCAAAGACCCTTGCCAAACTCTTTGTACAGACTGTATATCATTTTCATGGGGCCCCACAACATATAATTTCAGACAGAGGGGTTTAATTCATCTCTAAGTTTTGGAAAGCTTTTCTGAACTTGATGGGTTCTAGTCAAGGGTTATCATCTTCACATTATCCTCAAATAAATGGGGGGACAGAGAGACTGAACTCAGTTCTAGAGCAATACCTCAAATGTTTCATTAATTATCAGCAAGACAATTGGTCTGACCTGTTACCATTTGCTGAGGTGGCTTATAATAATGCTGTGCACTCCAGTACAGGTTTTACTCCATTTCAAGTATAGCTAATGGTCAAACATTTGTGGCTATGCCTGAACTTCCTGTCAAGGAGCATGAAATCCCCTCTTTGCAAGAATGGATTAAACAGTTACAAAATACCTGGCCAGGAAAGCTCTGGATGAAGCCAGAGAAGCCTATGACGGAGGGTGGAGCAACAACCATATAAAGTTGGAGACTGAGTATACCTCTCCACAAAGTATTTGCAGTCTTTACAACCGTGTAAGAAATTAGGCCCTAAATTTGTAGGACCTTTCCCTATCAAATGCATCATCAATCCTGTGATGGTTGAATTAGACTTGCCAAAGAAGCTATGGAAAATCCACCCTGTTTCCCACTGCAGTTTACTCAAACCAGAAGTCACTTCTAACCTTAGGCCTCCTGCACCTCAGGCACCCACACCTATGATGGTTGAGGGTGAACAACACTTTGAGACTAAGTATATTTTGGACTCTCGAATACATCATGGGGTGACACAATACTTAGTAGTTTGGAAGAATCTCCCTTTCGCCCAGAATGAGTGGGTGTACAAGAGACATGTTAGAGCCCCTAAACTTTCCATTTCCATTCTCAATATCCTGATAAGCCTAATTAATGTGTATATATTGTTGTTCCCCTCCCCTTTTTGTCTTTTAGGTGGATTTCCCATTTTTTAGGGGGTTATGTTAGTATGTCAGATCCCCAAATCCTTATTGTTTCCCTGGAGAAGACCTTGAGATGCGCGCCAACTGTGCCAGTTACCCGCACATCATTGCCACCTGTGGATTGGCTGGATTTCAAATGGACACTATGACTCTGGTGGGAGGAGGAATATTGCTGGTTTAATTATACCATTTAAGTGGGATTTTCCCCAGATGTTGCCTTGACTTCCCTACTGTCACTGACCCCTAATAAAAGTTTCCTTTTGAGACAATGCCTGCTTCAAGAGTTCTGTTTTCTTGGGTGGTTAGCTGAGGTGAGTCCCTACATAAGGTGAGATCTGCATAGTACTCAACCCTGAGAAGCTGCTGCCCTACCAGGGGAGTCACAACTGATTTCAACATGAAGGAGTTCCTTACAAGTGGTGTATAAGTCTAAGTGCTAAGTGCTACTTGCAAGCCATTTGCCAAGCAACTAAAATGACCATGAGGATGGTGTGGCAGTTGTAACTTCAAGAATGATTCATCAATAACTTTTTTCGAGTCCGTCTTAACTTTGGTTGTTAAGTAACTCATCATAAGTCAAGGACTAACTTTAGTTGTTTCTCTGACCAAAAATTTACAGACTTATTCCTAAAAGATCCAGCACAGGCAACCACTAACAAGATTACATGTTTTTAGCAATAGCACTGGCTTGCAAATATCACTTTGTGTTTTCTTTTTATTACCAAGTGATTCAAGTTATTAAAATTCAGATGCTTGGTTCTTACCTATAAAGCCTTTCTGAAGATTGAGGATTTCAGACTTTTACCAAAAACTGAGCAACATTCAGAATTTCAGATACCATGATTATGCCAAAGTGTCACTTGATATTTCTTTCATATACTTTCCCCGTAGAAAGTATGTATCTAACAGATATTGATGAATTCCAACTGAAGCTCTCATAGAAAACTTTTAACAAATACTTAGTTCTTTTGAAGGATAGAGCCCTGCAACGATTTTTTACTGAATAAAATTTGGGAGGAAGTTGAACAAACTATCAATGACTCAAAGTTAGGTTTTAAAAAAATGTTCTGAGCAAAGTGTATTATTATGCAAGACTTCTCTAGTTTGATGTGTGGAGGTAGTTTTCTTGGCAAGCTTTGTTTGCATATTCCATTTTTCCCTTTCCTTCAGCAAACAATGGAGATTATTTCTTTAAATTTGTTTATTGAGATATATGTCCCTTCTTTGTTATTGGCTCCTCCGTCCTGCTTGGCATCACATGGTGAAAAATATAGATATAAGAGTTTCTTTGGTTGATTTAGCTGAATAAAAGTAAATCAAGTAAATCATAGTAAGCTGGAATCCTTCCCAAGCATTTGGGGCAACTTAAATCATAAATTCTCAAACAGGACTGAGTCCCCTCTTTTAATGTGGAAAATATCTATGTGATTGCTAAAAACCAACACCAATCATCCATCAATGAATAGCTAATACTGGTCTACTGACCAAGAAAGCAAGCTTAGAAAATCTGCCTTAGGATGGTATGTACTTTGTATCCTCGATATATTTCCCTTCTCTCCACAAAGTGAGGGCAGCATAGCCTCCCTTCAGGAATTCAATGTGCCCCTGGAGTAAGTTGTTAAAAATAGAGCTTTTTCAGCCAGTCTTTGAGATATTTTATTTATTTATTTATTTATTTATTTATTTATTTATTTATTTATTTATTTATTTATTTATTTATTTATTTATTTATTTATTAATTAATTAATTAATTAATTAATTAATTAATTAATTAATTAATTAATTAAATTGCTGCCCATAAAAATCATTGGGATTTAATTCCATGGATCCAGAACTTTGTCTGATCAAGTATGATAAGCAGATCAAGGTATGGTAAGAACTTGGCAGAGGTTCTTATTTATTGATTTGTTGATTTTTATTTATTGATTTATTGATATCTGTTATTTGTTATTTATTGATTTGTTAATTATTGATTTGTTGTACAATCTTCTCTGCTGCTCCAATTATGCTGACTACAGACACCCTACAGAGTGCTGGGATTCAAATATGTGAACAACTGGTCCTCTGTGTGGATGCAACTTCTCCCACCACTGCCTACAAGCACAGCAATACTGTATAACAGTATAAATTCCTAATACTGAGGAAGAACCCTAACTTCTTTAAATACTGTAGTTATCTTCCAATCTAAGACATAAGCAAAATACAATTTTCCATTACGGCTTCTGCAGTTCCTGTTCCCCTCCATAAATGTGGTAGCAGATAACGTGAGTGTGATAAAGTATGTGGATTAGGAATACTTTTTTAATGTTTAAGCAATAAGAAACATATATTTGGGAACAACAAACATGTATCACAAAGTTCAGTAGGCTAGTATGGCCCTTCTGGAAACAGAAAATAATCTAAAAAAATACTGCCTGCTGATAGGAAGAGTATTGCACAAATCTAAATAAATGAACTGCTTATCTAAATGACAATGTGCTCTTTTTTCTGGCTGTAGGGGTGATGGAGTATAAGTAAATATAGCAAGCAAAAAAAAGTGCAAGCATAAGCATAGAGATATACTAAATTCTTCCACATGTCTTTGAAGACCAGCTATAGATTAAAACTTGAGAAATGTTGATCTGCACAACATATATATATATACACACACACACATACATATAATAACAGATTTCATACCAAATATGGCTTTGAAATTCCAGATACTTCCAGATACAGTTGTAGCAAAGATGTGTGTTTTATGGATGGTTACCAATTTAACTTTTGTTTTAAATATCTTTTAATGAAAAATAATTTTGTATTACTGGGGCAGGTTGATGAGATCACTTATAAAATGCCTAACTCTTTATTCCCTCATTCAGGGATATAAGTGAATTTATCTAGCTTATTTAAAAGCAGTAATCATCAGATGTACATCATCAGGCGTATATCAGAACAGTTAAACACTGTTCATTATTATA
>NW_015386535.1:471137-476605 GCF_001527695.2 Protobothrops mucrosquamatus
TAATAATCATGAATTATGAGGTAAATACATTGGCAGCCTTTGCAACTGGTTTTGTTACAAATTATTCAACATTCAGAAGTTGAGTAAGCTAGAATTAGACTGAAATTGTTACAAGAATCTAAAGAAAATGGGGGCTTTGGACTCCTGGACTGGGTTTTATACTACCAAGCATGTGCATTAACATGGTTAAAGGAATGGATTACTCTTAGACATAAAAGATTATTATACTTAGAAGGACATGACTTACAATTGGGATGGCATGCTTTTTTATGATATGGGAAGAACAAAATTCATAGATATTTTCAAAATCATTATGTAAGAAACGCTTTATTTTTAGTATGGGAAAAGATAAAAGTGAAAATCTATATGAAAATATCAGAATGGCTCTCGGCAATGGAAGCGTTCGCTCACCCAAATTTAATTAATCCTGAGAAAATTGTAACTTACAAAGATATCTTGAATATTGAAGGGAATTTAAAAACTAAACAAGAGTTGGAAAAACAGGGCATCGATTTATCATGGTGGTCTCATTTACAAATACAAATGAGATATGAGAAATATAACAAAATATATGGTTTTTATAAAGAGTAGACAATGTATTATTAACATTAGACAAAAAATGATTAAGAAATTGTATATTTTTTTTGTTAAGCTTAAAGATGGAAGATGAACAAGTAAAAGAAATAATGATAACATGGGCTAAAAATTTTGGGCACAATATAGAGTTAGAAACTGGCAAAATATTTGGGAAAGAAACTATAAAATAACAATGGCAACTGCATATAAAGAAAATCTATATAAAATGTTTTATAGATGGCACTTATCATCGCCAGACTAGCAAAAATGTTTAAAAATATGTCTAGCAACTGTTGGAAATGTAGACATCTTTGATGGACGTGCCCCAAAGCAAAAAAAAAAAAAAAACTGGACAAAAATTCATACTTTGTTAGGAAAAATGTTAAGAAAGCATGTAGATTTTAAGCCAGAACTATTTCTATTAGGTATAATTTCAGGAAAATATGAGAAAGAAAGTATATTTAATGGCACATGTATTAACAGCAGCAAGAATTGTTTTTGCACAGCATTGGAAAAATGAAGAAATGCCATCTGAAGATGACATAATTAAGAAAATACTGGAATGTGCAGAAATGAATAGAGCAGTGGTGGCGAACCTATGGCACGGGTGCCAGAGGCGGCACTCAGAGCCCTCTCTGTGGGCACGCGCGCCGTCGCCCCAGGCCTAGGCCTTCAGCTGGGTTTTATAAAACCTTTTCACTTTAGGCCTCCGCCACCATGTGCAAAAAAAAAAAAAAGGTTCAATCAGTCAATTTCAACTTCTTGCGGGGAAAAAAAAGATCTTGCAAAGTTGGAATTGATTGACTGAACTTTTTAGTCCCACCCAGTCTGCCGTTACCACCACAGCCACACCCACCCAATGGGCCACACCCACCCGGCACCCGACGATGCATAAGTGGGTTTTAGGTTGAAGTTTGGGCACTCGGTCTCTAAAAGGTTCGCCATCAATAGACTCATACTGAAGATTAAAGAAAAAGAAGATACAGAATATTTTCAAATATGGGATGAACTTTACCAATGGCTGGAAAAACGGGGTAGAGATTAGGATTTTATTACATTATTAAGATAAGACCCAGACAACATGTTGTTTATTAAGCACTTATGAACTGTAAACATAAAAAACTAATTTAAAAAAAGAAGTTGAGTAAGTGAAACAGCAGTCTTAAACTTCAACGTTGCTTCCTAAAGGAGTAACTAAGTTCACTCTACAAATTCAGGTTAAACTGTAAAATCCATCTAAAAACAATTTCAGCTTTGCTTTTAAACAGGTCATTTAGAGCATGTGACTAATCTCCTTCCCATGACCATTTACTAATCTCTGTAGTACTTTGTCCAGTCCACATCTACTCACTTGTTGAAGTATTCTGTCATCTTCTCTAGCTCTTCGGAATAAACTCATATTCTCAAATTTTTTTTTTCATTTTTGCTGGAGATAATGAGGTGTCTGTCATATTTATTGTTTCATGTTAATCTTCCAGTTAAATTTTTAAAATAAAAAAGTAATATATTAGGAGAGGCAAAGAATCAGATATTGCAAAGAGAATATACTGTAGGCAGGCAAATTGGTGCCCATAGAATAGAATCACAGACTTACGTTGATAGGAATTCACACACTTTGCTGTGTTTGCGAACATTCATATTTGCAGCACAAAATCTTCAGGTGTTTAAAAGACTACATTATATGGATAAAGGATTGTCTCATATATATTTAGAAAGAAAAAATATATCACTAGAGCAGACACAGATTTGCAGAAAAATACAAAATAAACACCTTGCTATCTTGGTATTCAACTGCTTTGAAACTCATCAAATTTGGTACTCAATGCATTTTGACATGAAAAGTTTGTCCTTTTACTCATTGTTTTGTATTCAAAGCACAAGCTAGAACTTGATGGTGTCAGCTACCTTATGACCTACATTATGCCTTATGGGGAAAATGTGTTTGGTACTCATCAATTTTGGTATTCATCGTGCCTCCCAGAACAATTAACGTTGAGTATTGAGGTTCCAATGTATAAACAGCCAGTATAGCCAGCTGAATCTGAAATTCAGAGGTTAACCATGGGTGGACAACTTGAAGCTTCTTTTTATGGTACTTTATCTTTAATTCCGGAAGTATTCTAGCTCAGGAGTCCCCAATCCCTGGGCTGCGGCACACTATCAGATCTTGAGCCCTTTGGAACTGGGCCATGAAAATGGTGGGTGAGCATGTGCATGCGCACACATCCCCACTTGCGTGAGCAATGGACAACCATTTGCATGAATGGTAGGCACACATGTCCGCCGCTCGTGCAAATGGAGCTGCGCACACGCACTTACTAGCCGCTTGTGCGGAACCATCCCCTTTCCCCCCCAACAGTCCACAGGTCTGGAAAGGTTGGGGAAGTCTGTTCTAGCTCCTGGATAGCCAGGAAATAGCCTTTGTCTATGTGATATGTAAATTAGAATCCAGAAGGTCATAGAGACAAAATGTAGATTGTAGCCAAAATGCGCTAATGGGATGAAATCCTTTAGCATACTGGATCCCAAAAGGAGTTTGGGATGTCTCCAACACTTCTCTGGCTGAAAGATCATTTGGAAAACTCCTCCATAAAAGAAGAAAGGTGGACAACACTGTAAATCTAATGCACACCATAGGATTACCGTATGGGTTGGTCATTGTAAACTCAATCAGAGGCAATTCTGCACCCTTACTGTAGATCAGGGGTCTTCAAACTTGACCCTTTTATGACTTGTGGACTTCAACTCCCAGAATTCCTTAGCCAGGCACACTGGCTGAGGAATTCCGGGAGTTGAAGTCCACAAGTCATAAAAGGGCCAAGTTAGAAGACCCTCCAAAAATGCAGAACAATGAAAAGCATCAGCTGCCTTTAGCCTCTCCTCAATTGTCACCTACTTGCCACTCTCAATTGTCAACAGGGCAAAGAAACAGGACACCAAAGGGGGTCTGTAATGAGAGAGTGGCTGCTTTGAGCTGTGCCAATGTTTGCAAGATCCCACCCTACCACCAAAAGTGCTTTCATCCCTGCTAGTTGTGACAGATGTAACCTTAACAGCTTTGGCTTCAACTTAGTCGTGATTTTTTTTTTTTTTGCTTTTCTCCCTGCCATTTTTCCTTGGTTTGTCATGTCTCTTTGATTGAAAGCCTGAAGGCAGGAACTGTTATAATGCTACTCATCTTTTTAAGCTGCCAAGGGAGCTTTTGTCTTAGGGATCAAATGTGGTACATGAAGAAAGAATGTTTCCTTAAGTGTGCATATCCCTCAGAACATGGGCAGGATTGCTGTCTGCAAGCCAATTGCTCAAATGGTTAGCTCCAGCCAAGTCCCTCCTTCCCTCCCTTCTTCTTTTAGGCTTTAACAAGAGAGTTGAGAGTGGAAATTGGCTGCAGGTGAACCACTGAATGATCTCAGAGCAAAACATTATCAGCAGTTAATGCTTATAAATGGGATGCTGTTAAAAGACTACTGCTGTTTCTATTTTCACTTCTGCAATATAATGTAAATATATACAGAAATAACCTGAGTTAGTGGTTGTTTATGGTTGAAAGCTTCCTTATTCATTTTCAGTTCTCTCTGAGCTTCTATTTACAGGAAAAGAAATTATTGCTGTTAAACTGAAACATTAATAATACGGATTTCTAATGCATTTAATGCCTTTTTTATAAGTTTACTTTTATGTTAGCTTTCCACGTTATAAAGCAGGGGTGTCAAACTGCCGGCCTGCAGGCCGGTTGCATCATGCAGAGGCCACGCCCACCCCTGCTCTTTTACCTTCTTTTACCATAATATAATATGGTTGTTTGTGGCTAGCCAGTGTGGAATGCATTATGCCACTATATTTTGAAAGGGACCTTGGAGGTCATCTAGTCCAACCCCCTGCTCAGGCAGGAAACCCTATACCATTTCAGAAAAATGGCTCTCCAGTCTCTTCTTAAAAATTTCCAGTGTTGGAGCATTCACCGCTTCTGGAGGCAGGTTGTTCCACTGGTTGGTTAATTGTTCTAACTGTCAGGAAGTTTCTCCTTAGTTCTAGATTGCTTCTCTCCTTGATTAGTTTCCATCTGTTGCTTCTTGTCCTGCCCTCAGGCATTTTGGAGAATAGCTTGACCCCCTCTTCTCTGTGGCAGCCCCTGAGATATTGGAACACTGCTATCATGTCCCCCCTCGTCCTTCTCTTCATTAAACTAGACATACCCAGTTCCAGCAACTGTTCCTTATATGTTTTAGCCTCCAGTCCCTTGATCATCTTTGTTGCTCTTCTCTGTACTCTTTCTAGAGCAGACATGTCAAACTCGCGACGTCACGTGATGTCGCGCAACATATCAGGACAGTTTTGCCATTGCCGGCAATGGGGTGGGAGCGGCTTCCGGATGATGTGTCTAGCCGTGGGCCGGCAGTTTGACACCCCTGTTCTAGAGTCTCAACATCTTTTTTACATCGCGGTGACCAAAACTGGATGCAGTATTCCAAGTGTAGCCTTACCGAGGCATTGTGAAGTGGTATTAATACTCCACGTGATCTTGATTCTATCCCTCTGTTAATGCCTCACTTATAGTAGGAAACCTTCACATTGTTCCTGGTTTAATGCCTTTAAGAGCGGACATAAGCAAGCAGTTGTATTGGTCTCCATGCTCTTAAAAGATTCATTTGTGATTTCTGTTGTTGGGAACCCTACTGCAGACGAGGCCTTTTTAAAATTACTTCTTTCTTGTTTTAAATAACCAACAACTACATTTAACAAATTCAAGAGATAGGAACCTTGCACAGATTAAAAACAAAACAAAACAGCAACTGCTGAAATACATTCAGTTGCCTAAATCAGCCAGTATCAGTTGTGGAGGGAGAAGAGTAACAAAGCACTACATAATAATTGTGGAATTCATTACCACA
>NW_015386535.1:476705-485482 GCF_001527695.2 Protobothrops mucrosquamatus
GGGACCTTGAAGGTCATCTAGTCCAACCCCCTGCTCAGGCAGGAAACCCTATACCATTTCGGACAAATGGCTGTCCAGTCTCTTCTTAAAAACTTCCAGTGTTGGAGCATTCACTGCTTCTGGAGGCAGGTTGTTCCACTGGTTAATTGTTCTAACTGTCAGGAAGTTTCTCCTTAGTTCTAGATTGCTTCTCTCCTTGATTAGTTTCCACCCGTTGCTTCTTGTCCTGCCTTCAGGCGCTTTGGAGAACAGCTTGACTCCCTCTTCTTTATGGCAACCCCTGAGATATCTGGTTACTGCTTGTGAGAAATCAGATTTGGATTTAGAGGGATCTTGGCTACATTCAACAGATGCCCATGGGAAGACTCTTCTGAAAGCCTACTCCTGGACCGCAAGGATGATGATCTATCTTGACCCAGCACGGCTCCTAACCCTCTTAATTTCTGAGTTTTAGAAAGTTTTGGAAAAGCGGAAGTGAAAGAGGAACCAAGAATAATTTGCAGAACAAGTTAAAATATGCAAACAAGTTGAAAATAAAACTCACATGTTAACTACTGACAAAGCCCCAGTTCAGACACTTATGGAGCAGAATCAAGTTCATGGGACTCTTGCCTGATCTAATCTAAGATCTCTATACAAAGCCCAAACATATGAATGGAATCATCCATTATCTAATGCTTCCGATGGGTTAAACTACAAGGACCATTATCCTTGTAACTACATTGGGCAAGTGGACTGGAATAGGGCTTTTTAACATCCTGAAAACTTGGGAGCTAACTATTTCTTTCAGCTTCTGCAGGAGAACCTCCTTCTCATTTCATCCTATATTGTTTTCTTATTCATTTAAATAATTGAACTGAATATTTGCAACCCAGCTATGGTATGCTTACTTACATTTTATCAGGATGCTAATGTATATTCTAGGACCACCAGGTACTAGACAGCTATAATCTAGGTAACCATCAGATTGCCTTAACAAATTCAAGTTTTTCTGTAATCTCTTTGCTGCCATGTAATGGTCATCTAAATTTTGCAGCCCAAATCTGCTAGCTCTAGACCAGAGGTCCCCAACCTTTTGGGCACCAGGGACCGGTTCCGTGGAGAAAGGTTTTTCCACAGACTGGAGAGTGTGTGGTTTTGTGTGCTGCCTGCATCCCACGGATGGGGTTTTGCTTGTTTGTGCGGCCCGGTTGCTGGCATGCTGTGGTCCGATACCAGTCCACGGACTGGGCGGTTGGGCACCCCTGCTCTAGAGGGAAGAGGGAATGATCAGCAGGAAAAGCCACTACCGAGTAATGATCAGATAAGAGAGTCCTGAGTCTGGCTCAAGAAAGTAATTTGAGAAAACATCCCAGACAAACCCCTCCCTAGTTCATGGGGAATTAAAAGGGAAGAAGGAAAAGCACATTCAGACTTGCAAGATTCCATGGCTTTATAAGTTACAATAAAAGTAGTACTAATCTAGATCACATTAGTATCTTAGCATAGTTTATCTTGAAGTGCTGTCAGTAGCTTTAATAGATGCATTGCAATTTTTTTTCCATTCATTTAAATAGCGCAATTGCTGCATGGGGAAGTATGCAAAACTATAAGCTGACTGTGCAAAACTATAAAGTTGTGACTCCTGTAGCTGGTTCACATCTCTATGGTGGTAGCATGTTTTTTTTTTTTTAAGGTGGGGAGTTCAAAGGCAAAATCCATGTCTTGTGTTTTGAAGGAACTTATGGCATTTATTTTAGTTCTGGAAACCTCTCCAACCTTCTCCACAGTGTTTCTTGGTTCCACACTCTTTTGAAATATGGCTCTTGACTAGCCATGCAAAGTTTGGTGGAACCCTCAAGCAAAGAGAAGAGTGGTATGAAAGGGCTTTACCACAGAATAAGACCAATTTTTGAGCAAGTCTTATGGCCATGGCTTTTTTTTTTAAATGTCCACATTCAAAAGTAGAGTATTTTTCAATACTAAAGGTAGGTGATAAAAGAGATATATGAATAACTCCATTGTTGTCCTAAACCCTAACATTGCTGTTAGATCTGAGGCACCCTGGAATCCCAAATTGGTATCAGATTAAATTGGAGAATTATTAAATATTCAACTGAGGAGTAAAACTATAATTATATTTCATTTAAATAAAAGTAAATGGAATAACAATTCTCCTGTACTATAGCTTTTTTTTCCTGGTTGAAGTCCACAAGTCGTAAAGTTGCTAAGGTTGGACACCTCTAGAATTGATGGATCTCAGTTTTGCAACGATAAGGCTGGGCTGGACATCTATACTGAAAAATAATGCCTAGAAGTCAATCCGCAAATCCACGTTCCAGTGAATTTGCACTATATATTTTGTCATATCTACACATATTCTGATTTTCTAAAAGCAAAACAATCCTGTTATCCCTGGATAAAGACAGGAAAATTATACTTCTCACTTGGTCAGTTTCATAAGCAAATGTTATCTCTGAGATCAAAGACGGCACTCACATTTCGAGAGATATTCTTTTTCTTTGCGTGAAACTCATAGTTGACATTGTTGAAAGAAAAATCTTCATCAGGGTCCAGTCCAAGCCAGGAGTAAACAAAATAGAGACTGCTTTAAAAAGAAGGTTCTTGTTTATTGAAGGACAGAACCACAAGACATGTGGCTCTGAAGCAGCTGACCACATGTTGCTGAGAGTAGTGGGTTTTTATACCTTCTTGGGCTTTTGTGTTTGGAGTTGTTCCTGTTCCTTTGGCATGAACGTTGACCTGAGCTTTTGAGTGTATTATTTTGGTATTCTAATGGTGGTGGGCAGGGCTTTTTTCCTCATAGAACACCCAGAACGGAGTTCCGGCACCTTTTGGGGATGGTACCTTGTAGGGTAGGCAAGGCGGGTTGTATGACGTGTGTGAGTTCTGGCACCATTTTTTTTAAAGAAAAAAGCACTGGTGGTGGGTTAACCCTATTATGTTCTAAAGGCCATGTCCTGTTTCCCTGGGACTGTGGCTGATGGCTATGTCCTGTGTTGGATTTTTGGGGTGAGGGGTTGCTGGTTCTAATCCTATCACTCTGCTGGTTAGCTATCAAATCTTGCTCCAAGGGATTTTGAAAGATCCTGTCTTGAATGGATTCCTGCAGGTAGTATTTGCTCATGAATGGGGCCTCAGTCTTTCTGAATGGGATTATCAAATCTGCATTTCCACAGACATGGCCTGCTGAGTTTCTGGCTGGGGGGAGAGGGAGAGGTTTCTGCCTTTTAAGATTTTTTCCATTATTCCTTTGGGGAAATATATTCTGCTTTTTTTTTTTAATATCCCCAAAATATTTCCTTCGGGGGTGGGTGGGTTGCTGACTTCCTACAACATGAAAGGGGAGACCGCAGTCCTTCTTTGGAGGACCAGAGCAATCTTTCTTATTGTAGCTGCAGGAATTCAGAGTGGACCCTTTTGTGATGAAGGCCAACAGGCATTCAAGTCTCCCTCTTCCGCATACACCAAGAATTTATGTGACTTATTCACCCATGTCAGCCAGCTTCCAACCAAATTCACTGATACTTCTTGCTCAGCAGAGGGAGGCAGAGCCCACTGGTTAAGAGCCAGCGTTTCCTGTCTGTTGCAAGATATGTTTTTTTCTTCTTCTATTCAATCCTCAGGAAAGACAAGGGAAAGAAAGACAATTGATCGTATTAGGAAAAAGAAAGGAGATAAATGTTATTTTCTATGTCCCCTTTCTCTAAATTGCTTCCCAATTTAGGCTCCTTTTATATTAAATCTCTGTTAATTTGTTTTCCCTCTCATTGATGCTAGTGGCAAGGACTATTGACTTTTCCGGTTCTACAAGTAGTGTTCAACTTATGACATACTTGAGCCCAAATTATGGTTGTACATTATGGCAGTTGTTAAATGGTAGATCACCACAGGACTGCACATGATTTTATGACATTTTTGTGGTGGTCATTAAGCAAACGTGGTGGTCTTTAAGTTGAACCCAATGGGCCTTTTTCTTGCCAGAAAAAAAATGCCAAAAATTATGTCACGTGATCACAGGATACTGCAAATGACCATAAATGCAGCCAGTTGCCAAGCAATCAAAACGTGATTATGTAACTGGAGGGTGTGTGTGAGTGCAGCCATCAGAAATTCGATAATGGGTCATAAGTAATTCTCGGGAGTTAAGTTTGAATGGTCACTAAGTGATGGTCCCAAAGCGAGGACCAACTCTAGTTTAAAGAGGAAGGATCCTGAAGATGTTTATCTACTGTAATTATCTTAGCAGATGAACAGGCACATGGGTCACCTGATCATCCTCTTCCCAAACAGACTGAGATATATTGCACTTCTACTTAGAGTGCAGTATTTTCAAATGTGTAGGTGGATCTATGCATATAAGTGGATTTATGCATATAAATTAACACAAGGCAACTTAACAAAGCAAAACATTGCCCTCTTTTCAGTCATGCCCAAGAGGCCCCCTTTAAGAGTCCACACCTGGTGTCTGAGATAAGAATTAAGCAATTAAGTTAATTGATGGTTAAGCCTCCCCAAAAAAATGCTTTGCAATGTTCAGAAGCACACCTCTTAAAGTAGCCAGGTTTACATGGCTATTTTGAAAGCTGCTCTCAGCTGACTCCACATAAAGGGGCAAGGATTGACCATACACTGTGTGCCTCTTCTTTGC
Organism: Protobothrops mucrosquamatus; assembly: GCF_001527695.2. Classification (NCBI taxonomy): domain Eukaryota; kingdom Metazoa; phylum Chordata; class Lepidosauria; order Squamata; family Viperidae; genus Protobothrops; species Protobothrops mucrosquamatus. The sequence continues at coordinate 481,357 of NW_015386535.1, forward strand.
CGTGATCTGCTGAAAAATATCCTCCCAAACTGAACATCTATTTTTATATTTCCAAGAGAAATCTCAGTGTGTGTTTCTTGAACAAAGGATTATTGCTGCAGAGCAAACTCTCTGAAATGGAGAGTTTTACAAAGACTGTCCTATAGCAAAGAATCTCCCATTAAAAGTGAAGAACATCTAAAATTCCATTTTTTTTCCTTCTGTTCAATCATGTCTAATTCTCAGAGACTGCCTGAACAAATCCCCACAATTTTCATGGCAATGCTTTTTAAAAGTGGCTTCCCAAATGCTCCCTTTCTAGAGCTAAGAGAAAGTGACTGGGTCAAGATTATCCTGCTGGCTTCATGCCTAGGTGGGACTAGAACTCACGATCTCCTGGTTTCTAACCTGATGCCTCAATCACTGCACCAAATTGGCTCTCAAAATTCCATTAAGCACATGGAAAATCAGAACGGCTGGAATACTTGAATCCTGCCTATTATATTTGTGTGTTTGTGTCTGTATCTCTCTCTGCGCATGCATGTATGTATGTGTGTATAGACAGACAGATAGATAAGACAATATTGGGCTTTGATGCTCATGAAATCCCATTTCTTTCTGAAGCCATTTTTGTAAGCAATGCTGATCTGTTGATTCAGGCAAAGTATTAATAGCTCAGTGATTGATGATAGTTCAAAAGCCTAGCAGGATTCCCTTTCAAGATTTCAGCAGTTCTGTTCAATCTGAAATGTCAAAGAAGCATAAATAGAAGCTTGAAACATTGACTTTTGCCTTCAGTCTCTCTTTTAAGCTGCACCATGTCCAACACACATAACACTCAAAAGCCACTTCTCCACAGTATAATTTTAACAGGTGGTCTGCACATTCTTCGGTTTCTATGGCTACCTCCCCTTAAAAATTATCGTCTTTCAATTCCACTTAGTATGCCACATAGAAAAAGGTCTTTCAATAATATAGTGAACTCTCAATTTAATGAATCATTCATTCTTTCCAAAGACCCATTAAATACAAAGTTATATCATTCATGTCAGTTTAGACCAGTGATGGTGAACCTTTTAGAGACTAAGTGCCCAAACTGCAATCCAAAACCCACTTATACATCGTCGGGTGCCGGGTGGGTGTGGCCCATTGGCTAGGTGTGGCCAGTTGGGTGGGTGTAGCCCATTGGGTGGGCGTGGCTGTGGTGGTAACAGCAGACTGGGTGGGACTAAAAAGTTCAATCAATCAATTCCAACTTTGCAAGATCTTTTTTTCCTCATGAGAAGTTGAAATTGACTGATTGATTGAACCTTTTTTTTTTTTNTTTTTTTTTTTTGCACACGGCGGCGGAGGCCTAAAGCGAAAAGGTTTTATAAAACCCAGCTGAAGGCCTAGGACTGGGGCGACGGTGCGCGTGCCCACAGAGAGGGCTCTGAGTGCCGCCTCTGGCACCCGTGCCATAGGTTCGCCAACACTGGTTTAGACAATTTGTACCAATATATCTTCTTATGCCAATGAGGTAAATCTACACAAATGTTGAAACTGGTGTCATTTTCATAATAACATCATAATGCATATGCATATATCACAGTGAATAAGGTAAATTTAAGTGCCTCTATTGACTATTTTAGATGCAACTGACACATCTTAGAGATATCAGAAGATTCTCCAATTGTATCCAAAATCTTCTAAATGATCCATTATATTGAAGTATTACTATATTGTTTATGCTCCCTCCTTTTCTGAATAGAAAGCTATTCCAGAGAGTGGAGTGCTCTCATTTTGGAGGAGCATGCTAGAGACTTGGAACCTGCAATATTTGGATTATTGTAACCAGTGCTTTTTTTGTAGGAAAAAAGGTGCCGGAACTCACCCCCCCCCCCACTGGCCAGGCCATTCCTTGATTGGCAACCTTTCACTCCCCTCCCAAGCCGGACTGCCATGCTAAGGTGGATGGGATGGGCGGGGATGAAACTATTACAACGACTGATGAACTGACGAAACAAGAATAATACTGTGTGTCTAAGAATATTTATGCAAGAGCGTCCCTTCTCAAACAATACTACAACTCCCGGCAGACTTTGCTGGTTATTTACACCCACTGAGCCAAGAGGGAAGACGGAGGTGGGTGGGGTTACCGCTGTTGCCATAGCTGTATGAGTGACATATAGGATCGGGGGCAGTTCTACGATGGGCCGTGAGTCAGTCGGGGGGCGCTTAGGGCTGATTCACTGCTGAGGGCTGGTCTAAGAGAGTGGTCAGTGTTGGGCCTTTGGCACGTGTGTCCAACTAACCCGATTGATGGTTCAAGGGCGGGAGGGAACCCAGGGATCACCTTTTGCCCCCACATCTACCTCAGCACCTCGGGAGCAACCACAGCATCTTCTAGAGACCCTCCTTCCCCTCCCCGTTTTCCTTACTTCCTCCAGGCTGGGGTTCTCGGTTGGTCGCTCTCCTCGTGCGAAGTCCAGCCATGTCTGGGCTGCTAGGGAAGTTGTTTGGGATCGGCCCGGGGGAGAAAGGTGGCGGGAAGGGGCCTTGTCCACAGGTGGCCATCCAGAGGCTTAAAGAGACAGAGGACATGCTGAGTAAAAAACAGGAGTTGCTAACCTGCTTTCCAGCTCTGGCGTGTTTCTCTTCTGCTGCAGGGAAACAGAGTTTGTGGGACTAAAAAAAGTTCATTCAGACCTTCCAACTCCTTGTGAGATTTTTTTTTTCCGCAAGAAGTTGGAAGGTCTGACTGAACTTTTTTTAGTTCTACAAATTCCGTTGAAAAAAGGTGCCGTTCCGTGCATTCTAGGACAAAAAAAGCCCTGATTGTAACACTTTAGCTTTTTCAGTAGATTGACGCTTTCCAAGGGTAGATGAGAGTAGGCCCCTTCTCTTTGAGTTTAATAAGGAGGTAGATGTCATCAAAATTGGGACTAAAGTCACTCAGACATGATAATTTGGGCATGTCTATGTACCGGTATGTTACTTTTCAGTTCTCTACGTATCATTTTGACATGTCATGTTTATCAATCAACAAGGCAACAATGTGCATCTTCTGTTCAAGAGCTCTTCAAGAACACCCAGTACAGTCATCAGTGTCTGTATTTTTTTCCAAACACACATTCTTTACCTTTTCCACATACCCATCATCTATGAGTGTACATACTGTATGTTCTGTTTCAGGCAGAGAAGGAAGAGAGCAATGGTAGTCTATAGTAGCAAAAAGTAAAAAAAAAATTAAGAAGTCTGCTAACACTTCTTCTAACAATTTTTTATTAAAAAGCACATACTTTCATGAGCTACAGCTCATTAAAGCTTATGCATTTTAATACAAATTGTTAGTAAAAAAAAAAACCCCCGGTACTACTGGAATCCTAATTCTCTCTCTGAAAAGCAGTCTATTTCTGCAAAGCACACGTCAATGTTTAGTTAGTCTTTAAGATTTCATATCTTCTGCTTTGGACTTGCCAAGTGCAACACATTTATGTGGCTCTCTTTGGGGGAAGTTTAAAAATTGATAAATATTTTAAATTTGCATCTATTTTTGTGTAAATTAGCACATACAGATGTGATGCAAACCTTTTATGTTGCCTTTTTTTGAGCACTCAGCATAAAAGAAAAACACAAGAGAGAAGATTCCTGCTGCATTGTGCCATTGTCATGGTTGCCAACCTGGACCTTTTTATTCCTTCCATGGACGCTTCTATGCCTCAGTGCCTGCAAGCTGGGGCAGTGGGTTATTTGATGTGATTCCTTCTCTTGGCTTTGCAATCAAAACAGGCCATTCTGGACATTTTTATGTGGATTAAACATATTCACAAATATTGCTGTCAGGTTAAACAAACATCTAAATGTTCCCATTTTTCCCCAGACAATAAATCCATGCCAGATATTCCTAGGATTGTCTTTCAGCCCAGCAATGCCTTAGAAAAAGTTAAATCGTGTCTTGACATAACATAACTGTTGTGTTCTTTGTATTCCCCCCCCCTTAATCCCCTATGCATATCCTGATCACCCATTAAGGGTGATTGCCCTTCACCATTGATCGCCCATTAAGGGTGATTGCCCTTCACCATTGATCGCCCATTAAGGGTGATTGCCCTTCTCCATCTGCATACAGTTTCATGCCCGTTGCTGGTTGGCTAACTAGCAACAG
>NW_015386535.1:485614-544162 GCF_001527695.2 Protobothrops mucrosquamatus
TTTCATGCCCGTTGCTGGTTGGCTAACTAGCAACAGGGTCTTGCCAGCCAATGGAATTGTGTGATTACAAGCCAGGGGAATCCCATAAAAGAGGGCTCCCCTGGCCCAGAGAGCCAGTCCGGATTTACTTGATGCCTTGCCAATAAACCAAGAGCTGACTGTCACTCGACTCGTGTCTTACTGCCTGCGCGATCTAACAATAACCATCTGTTTAATTGTTCTCGTTGATTCAATGATCACATATTTTTAATGTGCATCCAAGTGCATATCTGTGACGTTACTGATCTATCTTTAGCTTGAACCCAAATGTAGATATTCAGAGCTGCTTGCAAGATAATTGGAATCAGATGTATTTTTCCCCATTTCAAGCCTAAGGCATTTTGGTTGCTTTAGCAACTTATTCCTTCTGCTTTTCTTCTGATGTCATTTTTTTGGACAGCATTGCTTTGTAGCACAGTGGCAGGACTTGCCAGAATAAGGAAATGTAGGATGCCTGGAAAAATAGCCTAAGTGCACACACAGGAAAATGAGGGCATGTTCCAGCAAGTTTGTCACAGGCACCATGGTCTTCAACCCTGAATGACAAGAGAAGGCAATATTTTTTGCTGGATTTTGCCCTGAGCATTGTCTCAATGTCATTTTAGCATCCCAACACTGTATATTCTTCCTACCTGGTGGGATGAGAATATGGGAAAAGTGGGAAAAGTTTGTAGACTTGCAGACAATCAATACAAAAGAAAGAAAAGGAGATACAAAGCTTCTGATCTTCTTTACGGCAGTTGTAACTGCTCTAATTATAAATTTACCTCTTTCTCTAAACTTACAACATGTTTCTCTTCTTTCTATAATCGATCCTGACTAATCATCCATACCACAAATCAGTTCATTTTTTTTTCTTTTGGGGGCAAAAAGTCCACAAGGGGTTTCCAGTCAGCAGAAGATAGCTGGGAAGGAAGATACCATTGTTCTACTTCATTCTTCCAACCTCTCTCCACCTCCACAGAGAAGACTTCAGAAGCTTTGCTATCAGTGTGAGAAAAATTGTTTCAACTATATCTATATTTTGGAGGAACTGCACACTGAATGCCCTGTTCATGCCCCCTCTTCTAGAACATTAACAAGAAGTCATACTTGCGAAGAAGGGGTGTTTTGCAAACAAATTCCCTTAATGGCTTATTAGGAAATAAAGTCATCCTACCAGGGCTCAGGTATCAAGACAACCAGATAGTAAGTGGAATCCAGCCATGTAGAGCTATGGACCAATATTCTTGTTACTCTACAGAAGCAATGTTGAGGCTAGAATACCAATGATATCCTTAAGAGATTTTGGCACTATAGCCAACTTTACTGAATCCTCTAGTGCATATAAATGGGCACTTTCCACTCCAGTTATCCAGTCCCGAGAAAGGAAACTATCAATGGTTAGCTTATACTCAGGACAAGCCACAGAGCATATTATATGCTTGTTTTATTGTCCTTCTGGTTGTGGAGAAGAAGGTGTTTTATTGTCCTTCTGGTTGTGGAGAAGAAGGTGGCCTTTGAATACTTCCAGGAAATAAAGATGGTCCAAGCTAGAAGGTAATGCTTTTCAGCCTGGATGTCAACATTAATGTATCAAATAGGAGGGTTTTACTTATTTGACATGGAACACTCTCTGTGTGCTTCTCCTCTGGAACAGCTTCTCCCAAGAAAAAGATCACTCCCATTTTCTTGCCTTCAAAAGTTCATGAGAACCTGGCTGATCTGGAAGGCCTTTGGGTCTTGAGTGCTCTATTTCAGGGGTCCCCAACCCCTGGGCCATGGACCAGTACCGGGTGGTGGCATGCCAGCAACCGGTCCGCACAAACAAGCAAAGCCCCATCCTCAGGATGCAGGCAGCACACAAAACCACGCCCCCTCCGGTCCACGGAAAAACCTCTCTCCACGGAACCAGTCCCTGGTGCCTAAAAGGTTGGGGACCCCTGCTCTATTCCTCCTAGTGGGAAACTCATATTAATTAAAATTGTTATATTTTATATCATATTTCTGTTATTTTACTTTTACTGATGGAGCCAGCTATCCAAGTGTCTGTGGCTCTTGCTTTGATGCATTGCTCAGAGTAGCCTTGAAAGCAGTAGTTTATATATTCACAAGTACATAACATGGAATAAATGATTGCAAATTATAGAGCAAGAGTAGAGTACCTCAGAAGAAGCTTAAGAAATTAAGCTGAATGCAATGAAAATGAGGCACAGAGTGTACAGTAAAGCAAGAAGAGAGTGGGTTTAAGAAGGACTGGGTACTCAATGAAGGGGAATTGGATAGAAAAGTGAGTGACTAGTACAAAAGAATTACCTTGCTGAGGTTTGATTATTTAGAGAGAACGAATGAGAACTGAATCGCAAAAAAAATATTATGGCAGAAGAGTGAACAGCTCGATAGAAATACTGAAAAAGTTTTGGTTGGATGGACTTAATGAGAATCTCAAAAAGGAGAAATGAGAAGTTTAAAGCCCAAAGGTAATGTATGAAGCAAATTATTTTATTTATTTATTTGCTGCCCATCTCACCTTGAGGCGACTCTGGGTGGCTTTCAAAATTATGGACGTCATAGATGCACAGATGGTTTGCAAGGGCAGAAATGTATGCAAAGGTACTGTGAATGATGTTGACTTAAATGACATTTAGAATTATTTTCTTCTTTTTTTTGCCTGCCTAATGCCTTCATCTCTTGTTTATTAACTGTGCTTTTCAAAATGTTGCTTACCCCAAAGGAAGAACAAGATGAGTTATGCACATTCATATATAAGAACAAAGCACAAGAAGTAATTGTATTCGTTGCTAAGTTCCCCACCCCAAAACATTTTGGTTTTCAATTGCACAAGTAGCCATTGTCGAGAAGATAACACTTGTTCTTCAATGATAGCCATTCAAGGCAACTGGAGAGCTGCAGTTGCGGCCTCTCTGGTGATGGTAAGATCACAGTCTCCTGAAAATGTGCACCTATTTCCTTTGCAAGATGCATGTGTTTCTCCAACTTGGTCACTTTATGATGGGTGGACTTCAGTTCCCAGAAGTCCCCAGCCAATTAAGTGACCAAGATGGACCAAATATGTTTTTCCAAAAGGCAACTGGACTTTCTTGTTTTTCCCCCTCTTTTTTTCTTTCGCTTCTTCAGTTCACTTCTTAGATGAGAAGCGGAATGTTTTCAAAGAAAAAAAAAAACACCAAGAACATCCAGTTGCCTTTTGGAAAAGCACCTTTGAGACAATGATGACCTGGATGATTGAGAATCTCCCTAGACATTTGGCCACGTTGGAGAAACACTAGTCTACAAAATAACTCTTCAAGAAGATTATCTTGCCCTCTTTCTACAGGACAAACATAGCTTGCTATGAATGCATCTTGACTTGACTTGATTTAAGACATGCAATTTCTTCGCTATGGGTTCAGCTCACTTCTTACAGACCTTGACACTTGCTGGCTACCAACAGCGGCATTGGATAGGGATGATGTGGTAAGCATGGGAAGGTTTCCAAGCCAAACACAGAGCCAAGTATATTACTGCTTGACTGAATTCTGAACTTTGCCTAGTTCAAGTCAACCCATTTTCTCTCATGGCATCTCCTGTGTGAGCTCATTGTAACACTCATTTAATTGCCATTAAAGGGCATTCATGCAAGTAATGTTGTCTGTGTCTATTCAAAAGGAGCAAATGGTTCTTTGTGTGTGGGGGTAAACCCCACTGTGACTCAAAAGTGATGTGAAACTAATAGAAAAGTGAGAAGTCGATGCATGTTTAATGCTTCTTGCATGAAAAAAAGTGCCCCAATTTCTTCTTCTGCACGAAGAGAAAGCCACAAAACAGCAGGCAGGTTTGAAAAGTACAAGAATAACTTAGTTCTTCTCTAAGACCAGCCCTAATATTTTTATTGCTCCAACTTTCCATGTGGAGCAGGATATTCCCCACTGGTAAGCAGTTCTCAAATAACACATATATCCAATTACAAAATGCCTTGCCTTTGCATTGACTGCCAATATCGGCATGGCTTTTAATTATATTTTTTATGGTTCTCACTTTACCACAACATGGAAGGTACACATTTTCCTACAATGCTGGAAATAAATTGTAATTGTGTCTCTGTGGAATGCGATCTAACCACAAAATTTAACCTTCCAATCAACACATATTCAATGGTGCAAGCTATGTGCATGCAGATATCATGCTGGGTGTCCCATGGATGCTGCCCTCTACAGCCAGGCTGGATGTTCAAGGGCATTATTGTTAGATGGGAAACCTCTTGCTGTTCAGCATTGCCGTAATACTGCTTTTTTCAGCAGCATATATATATTGTGCCCTTCTGAGAAACAGTCCAACTTCCCAAGACTTCCCCTTTGAAATCTAATAACCGAAGGATAGCATTCAGCTGCACATTTATTGAGCTTTCTTAAAATACCGATTTTTCTTTAAATTAGCCACACCTTTTAAGCCGAGCAAAACATGGGGGCCCACCACTTCTGAAGGCATCACTTTATCATCCTTCCCTGTTCTAACCTTGGAGGCAGAAAGAAAAAAAAAGGTGGTTCCTAGAGCAGTGTTTCTCAACCTTGACAATTTTAAGGCATGTGGACTTCAACTCCCAGAATTCCACAGCCAGCATTGCTGGCTGTGGAATTCTGGGAGTTGAAGTCCACATGCCTTAAAATTGTCAAGGTTGAGAAACACTGTCCTAGAGAAAAAGATGTGTTTGATTTATGGCTTAGCACAGTGCTTCCCAACCTCTTCCATTCTGTGGATGGTTACTTTTGAATACTGCCAGTTATAATAACAAACAAGCGATAGGGTCCTTTTACAGTCTCCAACCTTGTCCTTCAGATCTTCCAAGGCTATACTCATCACTTATTGTAACAGAGTCTAGCCATCTTGTATCGATCATCGCCTTATTCTCTTTCATTCAAGTTTTGTTTTTATAGTTTAGGACAAGAGAACTCATAATCTTGAAATCAGACTTTTTTAACCTGAGACACTCCAACTGTACCAGCACAATTTCCAGAATTTCTAACCAGTGTAGGCAAAACTAAGTAGTAATTCTAGAGTCCTTTCTCCACTTGCTCCTAAATGTGGCACAACTATGCTGTAATGATATTATTCCTGTACTGTCCCCATAACAATGCCTTCACATCATCCTCAGCCCAGGACCGGCCTAAGTAGTTTTTAGTTGTATGGTATTTGAGTAGTATTTTCCCTGTTATCCCAGCACCATCCAAGGATAAGCTCAAGGTCTGTAAAATCTGTTAGGGTCTGTCACTATGAGGAGAAGTCAGATGGTGGCAGCAATTGGGAACACAGATAACACAGATCAACAACAGTGATAGTAAATTTCATGCCAGCTCAGTTTTCAAGGATGGGTTGAAAGCATTTCAAAGAGCCTAAATTAGAAGCTATAATCCTCACGCATCAAATTGGGAAACCCTGTTGTAAATAAGGACTGCTAATGCCATGGTTATATTTCCCACATGATTACTTCCCATCGTGACATTATGAGCTTGCCAGAAAATCTATAGTACATAAAAAGTATTTTAGAAAGAATTTAATCATTTTTATTGGGATGATTTAAAAACCAGAAAACCTTTTCTACTAGAAATCCAGATGTCTCTGCTTATATAATTTGGCCTTGAATTGCACAATGCAAAGCTCAGAGGGAGCCATAAAATCTCTGACTATGATATGGAATAGAATTATATATGCATAATGTGCCACTGCCTTAAAAGAAAAATTGCCCATGTCTTCCCAGAGCTGGATGTGAGATATCTCTCTGCATCTGGAGGATATATATTTCATCTTTCTGGGGTTTAAAATGTTTTTTAGTTCCTAACCGTTTTAAACCTTTTAAGTGCATCAAAAAGTGCAGCAGCTGGTTCACAATTTACTTTTACAGACTGGAGTTAGAACTGTCAGGAAGTTAAATGAGAGTCCAGTGGTGTCTATAACAAGCTGTGCTAATGTCAACATGACCTGTGCAAAATGAAGCCATTGTGCAAATGTGCACAATGATGATCACAATGATCACTTCTGACACACGTACATAGGTCTTGTCGTTTGCATGATGATGTCATGACAACTCCTGGGTCTATGGACATCCTCAGTCATCCAGGTAATAATGGTCTCAAAGGTGCTTTTTCAAAAAGGCTACTGGGCTATTTTTTCCTTGAAGAAGAAGAAGACATTTTGTTTCTCACCCAAGAAGCTTCATCAGTCGTGAATTGATGAAGCTTCTTGGATGAGGAGTGAAAGGTCTTCTTCCTCAAGGAAAAAATTGCCTTTTTGAAAAAGCACCTTTGAGATCTCCTCCTGTGCTTCTTCCACCACCATCACCTGCAGGACACACAGCTTTAGAGTCTTCCGTGACACAGAATGAGTGAGTTTAACTGGAGCAAAAATGTCAAATGGGTGGTGTCACTTTACAGAGAGTATGAATATTTTTTTTAAGACTCAATGTAGCAAGTGTCAGGCCCCAAATCAAGAACGACACATGGTAATTCTTCCAAGCTGACTTCTTTATTGTATCACACCTATAGACTAAATCTTGCCAGACTGAGCACTCTGCTGTCTATATGTATAATATACCCAGGGGAACTCTTAGGGAGGAGCTGTCTTCAGCCTCTTTCTCTCACACACAATACCTGGGCTGAGTTGCCTCTTACTCCTTTGGAATGCACCCCCCCTCCCTCCTGGGGACCCACCTCCTCGATGCATTTCATTACATAAGAAATCACACTGTTAATTTTCAGTAATCAAGATCAGCAATTGCAAAAAAAAAAAAAAACCACCATGGAGCCAAGGGCGAATAATTTAATTATTTCCTGTTTTCTTGATCTTTAACGGATGGCAAGTTTTTATTTTTCCAAAATGGGACGCAGACAGTGATATGTGTGGTATGGTAGAGGTTGCTCATAGGAGAAATACTCTCATTTTCATGAATCATATTTCATTTATATCTCATACTTTCCTACCTCATATAATGACATAAAAACTTTCAAAGTTAAATCTCCACCCTCAGTAATCTAAACAGGTTTGTGATTTGTATAGCCATAACTGTGTATTTATATTGACTTATACATGGATGTAATCACATTTAATATGCAAAAAACTAGATGTCTATTGATTTTCTCATTCATGCTTGCCTATGTTCAACTGATGATACTACAAGATATTGGCAAACATTCTTCTTCCTAGCTTTGGATGGCAGATATCAAGAATACAGGACTGATTTTGTGCCATATGATTTTCTCAGGGTCTCCAAACTGGACTCTCTCTTCAGTATGGGAGGAGAGCTGTTTCTTTGCTGGTCTGGAACTAATGTTTAATTAGTCTGGTCTACTTCTGCATATACAATAAGAGGTGCCATTTTGTTTTTGGGCTTAGACTTGAAGTACTTTGCCCCGTCTGGTTCAGAAAATGGCTAAACCACACAAAAGGTGATGCTTCATTTACCAGCATTATTTGCAGGAGAAAAAGCCATAGCTAGCCACAAAATCATTCAATACACAAAATTCTTCTCTATGTGAACTGACAAGAGTGCCTCATTTACACCCATGTTCATTCCTGTTGCATGCAATCCACAGAGGCATGCTGTTACACGCTGTCTTTAGCCAAGTGGCTAGATTTTAAAGAAAAATAAATCACAGAAAAGAGTAACTGGGGCAATCATTTAAAAGTCACCCCAAAGCAAAATAGCTGTGTCTGTCCTGTATCTGAAGTCAGGAACTGAGTGAACCAGGTACTAGTGAGAAAAGTTTAATTGGCTTATTAGTTGCTAAAGCAGTGAGATCAACTATTAAAGCAGGTAAAACACTTTTATCTGTCGTATATGTAGTACATGCTATTTCAAGCTTGTGGGATTATTGGCAAAAAGCTGTTGAAGAAGAAAGGGATGGGACAATATCCATTAAATGAAGATTAATGGTCTGAAAGTGTAGCACATCTACTAAGTCTAATTGCTTTTGGAATTTCACATAATCTTTCCAGAGCTCAAACGATAGCAATAATAATTTGATAAATTAACATTGCAATGTTACCTCTAAAGGTAGTCCTTAACCTATGACCATAATTGGGACTGGAATATCCGTTGCAGACAGATAGTCATTAAGTGTATCATCATGTGACCAATTTTACGATTGCTTTTGCTGTAGTCGTTAAGCAAATCCAACTTCCCCAAGTGACTTTGCTTATCGGAAGATCCCTGGGAAAATCAGAAGGGGTGGTCATGTGACCCTGGGATGCTGCCACGGTCATAAATATATCCCCGATTCCAAGCACCTGAATCGTGATCACATGACTGTGGGAATGCTATGACAGTAGCAAATGTGAGGACTAGTTGTAGGACATTTTTTCAGCACCATCGTAACTTTGAATGGTCACTAAGCAAATATTCGTAAATTGAAGTTTGCCTGTATCGTTTATTATTATGAACAGCACAACTAGGACATTTGGTAGATGGATTCAAAAGTCCCTAGATGGACTTTTATTAACATGAACATATGGAAACATACTGTAGTACTAATACCACGAGGACTGTGAAATGAATAATAAATACCACGTACATAAATCTATGTAACAGGTATACTATGGTATAGGAATATATATGTAATGCTAAAAATGAATAATTACAAATGGCTAGCCCAGGGGTAGGCAACCTTGACTCTTTTATGACTCGTGGACTTCAACTCCCAGAATTCCTGAGCCATAAAATTCCATGAGTCATAAAAGAGCCAAGGTTGCCTACCCCTGGGCTAGACAGTACTTTACCAAAACCTACAGATATTTCAAATTGCATATTAATGGTGTGACTGAGAGGTGCAGTCGCTCAGTGGTCTAATGATGCTGGAGAAAGTCTGTACTCAAGCAGTTCGAGTCCCACCACTGCGTGATGGAGTGAGCTCCCTTCAGTTGCTTCAGCTTCTGCCAATCTAGCAGTTTGAAAGCATATAAATGCAAATAGATAAATAGATACCACTTTGGTGGGAAAATACAGCGCTTTGAGTGATGATACAAATTTAACTGGTGCCGGACCTGCCCAAATGTGACGCCCAAATGTGAGGTGACGTTGGTGGTGGGAAAAGCCCAGGATGACGCTACAGTATGCGGTCAAACCTTCTGAGTGCGGAACTCATTTGCCCCCTCATGGTGTACTCTGGATAGCATGCAAGCATGAACAGACTAGCAATCACCATCAGCCAAAGAACTATATTGTATTAACACTGAAGTCTCCTGGCTAATATAATATCGCCACACATTGGATAAAAATAAGGCTGTGACTATGTACTAGCACGTGGGTACAACCTTGAAAGACCGGAGGGAGAACCACAGACTGGATAACTGGCACGTAAAAGGTATCTCAGCCCACAGAAGGAGAGAGAGGGTGGGAAACATTGAAGAAGGGACCCCACCTTAGTTTTCGGAAGAGTAAAAAGAAAAAATAAATACCTTCAGTCTTGCAAGATTCTGTTGATCTAATCTTACAATGAAGTGCTAGATCAGGGGTCTTCAAACTTGGCTCTTTTGTGGACTTCAATCCCAGAATTTCTCAGCCAGCCAGCAGGGCTAACAGACTGTAATATTAAGGTGTAGAGATGTAGATAGGCCATAAAAGAGATGATAGAGAGGAGTGAAAGGCGCTGCCTTAATAACCCTATTAGTTCCAATGTCTAAGATCATAAATTGTAACTAACAGTTATTCCATCTAAAATACATTTAAAAAACTAAAATTAGCACATAACTGTGCCAATAACTGTCATTGGCCATTTGTGGGCAGAGTTTACATATAGTGTATCAAACTTTTGCTACTTTTAAGGAGATAGTTATTTTAGTTATCTAGCAATATAACTTGGACTTATATACCACTTCACAGTGCTCTATAGCAGAGGTCCCCAACCTTTTGAGCACAGGAACTGGTTCCATGGAGAAAGGTTTTTCCATGGACCGGAGAGTTTGTGGTTTTGTGTGCTGCCTGCATCCCACAGATGGAGCTTTGCTTGTTCATGCAGCTTAGTTGCTGGCATGACACAGCCCAGTACCAGTCCACGGACCGGGGGTTGGGGATTACTGCTCTACAGCCTTCTCTAAGAGGTTTATAGAGTCAGCATATTGCCCCCAACAATCTGGGTCCTCATTTTACTGACCTCGGAAGGATGGAAGGCTGAGTCAACCTTGAGCCGCTGAGAATCGAACTCCTGGCAGTGAGAGGTGAATTAGCCTGCAATTTTGCATTCCAACCACTGTGCCACCACAGCTCATCTAATACAGGCAGTCCTTGACCTACGGCCACAATTTAGCCCAAAATTTCTGTTGCTAATTGAGACATTTGTTAACTGAATGTTACCCCATTTTACGACCTTTTTGCCACAGTTGTTAAATGAATCACTGCAGTTGTTAAGTTTGTAACACAGTTAAGTGACTTTCCTCCTCAGAAGGTCGCAAAAGGTGATCACATGACTCCAGGACACTGCAACCGTCCTAAAAACAAGCCAGTTGCCAAACATTTGAATTTTGATCACGTGACTATGGGGATGTTGCAATGGTCATAAGTGTGAAAAGCAGTCATGTCACTTTTTTCAGTGCCATTGTAACTTTGAATTGTCACTAAATTAACCATTATAAGTTGAGGACCACCTATAGACATTATCAATAGAAATTATCAGAATGTCATGGAACTTTAGTTAAAGGAGGGGTCAACAGCTGGTGGCGAATGTCCCTACAAAACTGACAGTAAAGAAGAACATGGTTGTGGCTTTGATCGCATCCATGAAACAGAAACAATATTGTGTTTCAAAAGATATTGTATATATTTCCCTTCCAAAGCAGCTGGGGAGGGCATTAATAAAGGCTGGAGGTAAAGCTCTCCTCAATTTGGGGACTGAGGTTTAGCATAAGCATGAAGCTATTTTGGGTGCTAAATTTTGATTATCAGAAACAACTTCCATCAGATGCAGAAAGGATTGTTTTGTGTTAACACATACAGATATAATGTGGATGTATAATGAAAAGAAGTGGTGAGATTAGAATGAAATAGATGAGATACCCACAGTAATGATTACTTTAAAAACTAGGTATAAAGGACATAATTATAGTGACAGTCAACATAAAAAAATTGAGTCTCCTGTAAATTAATTTTGACTCTCGGTGAGTTTGTACAACACACTCATGTCATTTTCTTGGCAACAATATGGAAAGAGCTTCCTATTGGTTTCATCTAAGATTTTTGTGACTTTTCAGTTTAGCCTACCTTTGCTTCTGAACTGGCCTTGGAGATCTTTAAAATTTAGGCTGGCCCTGGCCCCAAGTTATCTCTTTGGATAGGATTGCCCTAGAGCAGGGCTTTTCAACCTGTTCACCCATTGTATCACTTTTAGGATGTGGCAACATCCGAGTACCACCAGTCGCCTAGCAAGGTGTCAAAAACTTGATGACCCCCCAAAAAAGGAAAAAAGTGATGAAGTACAGGTAGTCCTCGACTTACAACAGTTCGCTTAGTGACTGTTTGAAGTTACAATGGCACTGAAAAAAGTGCCCCCCAAGCCACAGCCGAGCAAGACACCTGCCTGCCCGCCCGGCAGCGCTCTTCCTCCTGTCCAAGGTTTCCATCGTTGTGAGCATTTCTGTTGAGGATTGGCAGCGGGGGTGGGGTGAGGGGTGTTTGGTTTTTATCTCCCCGTCTGCTGAGTGGTTGCAACAGGTTTTGGTCACTTCACATGACCCTGGGACACTGTGACCGTCATAAATATGAATCAGTGGCCAAGCATCTGAATGTAAATCACAAGACCTTGGAGATGCTGCAACATTCCAGCTGATCGGCGCGTCTTCTGGGCTCAGCAGAAGCGCCAGGATCAGTGCTGCTTTCCAGCTGATCGGTGTTTCTTCAGGGCTCAGCAGAAGCGCCAGGATCAGCCCCGAGCTCCAGCTGGAGCCTGGCACTGATCCTGGCTGGAGATGCTGCAACATTCCAGCTGATCGGCGCTTCTTCTGGGCTCAGCGTAAGCGCCAGGATCAGGGCCAAGCTCCAGCTGGAGCCTAGCACTGATCCTGGCATTTCCGCTGAGCCCTGAGAGCCCTGCAGCTCCAGCTGTCTCTCGCTCAGGCTTGTGCGGTGCTGCCACCGGTTCAGCCCCTCCCCCGCCACCCCTTTTCTAGGATGGTTGCGTACCACCTGCCAGGGGCCAATGTACCACAGGTGGTACCCGTACCACTGGTTGAAAAGCCCTGCAGAGAGCCTGGTTCTTGGGATCTGGTGAGAAGAGAGGAAACCCCCCCCCATTTGCAAACGGAAGGACAAGAAGCAGCTGCAAGTAGCCAATGTTCACCTTTCCCTGGTGCTCCAGGATGCTGCCTGGGACCGCACAGGTGTTCAGGTAAAAAGGCATAATACTGCGTGGTGTGCAAGTGAGACAAAGCTTCTATATTTCCTGAGGTGTCGTGGGGAAATTCCCAAAAACCAGTGGAACAACCTGCCTCCAGAAGCGGTGAATGCTCCAACACTGGAAGTTTTTAAGAAGAGACTGGGCAGCCATTTGTCCAAAATGGTATAGGGTTTCCTGCCTGAGCAGGGGGTTGGACTAGATGACCTTCAAGGTCCCTTCCAACTTTACTACTACTACTACTACTACTACTACTATTATTATTATTATTATTATTATTATTATTATTATTATTATTATTATTATTATTATTATTATTATTATTATTAAAGGCGCCACAAGATGATACCAAGCGGGGAAAAGATGGGCCACCAGCGGGGGCAGCAGGCAGCAGGAGGCTTCGGCACGCCCTTCCCGCGGAATCCCCCAGGGCGCCTTTTCCTCCCTCGCCCCGCCGAAAGAAGCCATCCAGGCAGCCGGGACCCCCCGCGCAGCCCCGGCACGCAAGCGCTCGGAAGGCAAGGGCGCATTTGGGCCCGCCAGCGCCTCGGCCAAAGGCAACAGAAGGGCCCTTGTTAGCTGCTGCTCCCTGGAGATGGAGGAAGAGGAGGGGGCTGGCGGGCGAGGGGAGCGCGGGAGGGAGTGAAGTGGCGGGCTGGGACTCGGCTCTCTCTCCTCCGCCCCTCTCCTCCTCCGTCTACATCAGCCAGGCGTGAGGGGCGAGGGGGTGGGAGAGAGAGAGAGAGAGAGAGAAAGGAAAAGAGCGAGCGGCGAGAGCCGGGAAAGGAGGCGGCCACTCACTTTGCCAGCACTTTGCAACTCTCCCCCTGCCTGAGGCAGCCTCCTTTCCCGCGCGGCAAGCCGGCCTGGCACGCTTTGCCCTGCCCCGGGGCTCCATCGACGCGCGCGCCGCAGGACCGCTGGAAAGGCTTCGGGAATCCGGCGGGGAAGAACCGCCGGCGTCTTTTTTAGGGGCAGCCAAAAGAGGAGGAGGAGGAAAAGGGACCGGCCGCTCTCTCCCCGGGGAACACCCTCACGCCTGACCCCCGGGCGACTTGGGGCAGACTCGCGAGCGGGCAGCAGGGCGCGGCGGGAGCCTCCCCGGCCGAGCCTGCCGGTCGGGGCTGCGAGAGGCGCTTGCAGGCAAAGCAAAGGTGGAGGGCGAGAGCGAGCGAGCGAGCGGACAGAAAGCTCCTGGAGCGGACGGTCCACCGTGGGGGAAAGACCTCAGGAGCGACGCCGGACCTTCCCGGGAAGGAGGCGGCGTGGACTCCGTGGCAGCCGGGTAAGGCGAGAAGCGCCTCTTGGCGCGCCGTGCGGGCTTTGCAGCCGGTTGCGCCCCCGTCCTCCGCCTCTTTTCACGCTCTTTTGTTTCTTGGTGGCGAGGGAGTCGCTTTGTGCTTCGGGGGTGGGTTTTGTAGCTCCTCTGGTATACGGGGAGGGAGGCGCTCCGGCGCATCCTGGCAGCATTGATAAAGCCCCAGGTTTCTCTTCCTTGGAAAGGGAAAAAAAAGAGTGGGAGAAGCCCTCACCAAGTTTGGCGCGAAGATAAACGCCCCGCAGCCGAAATCGCTCGTTTTAAGCAGATGCATTATAATAATAATAATAATAATAATAATAATAATAATAATAATAATAATAATAATAATATTAATAATAATAATACTAGATGAGGTCCAACATCATGGACAGCCAATCTCATTTCTAGTTTTCTTGCTTTAAAGAGAGAAATAAACGGGAGAAATAAATCAGGGTGTTGATTTCGACCCAGCTCTTCATCTTTGAAACATGATGGGAATGACGGACACCTAGGTTGATTGGTTTAGGGTGTGTGGGGGGGTGTGTGAGGTTATGTGCCATGCAAAGTATTCTCCATCCAGGATGCTCCGAAGTTAGATGAAATCTTTTACATTAGGAAGTTTCTGGGAAATTGTATTGATTATTGTAAAAAACTGGTTGAGTGAAGCAGAAGTATGTTTTGTCAAGACTGCACAGTGCAAGGTGAAAATCTCTGAGCCAATTATTTTGCTTTGCCCTTAATGCAATGGATATAAACTTCCCAAAGCTGCTCGTATGTAGACTTCATTGAATTTAGTGGGTTTGTACATGTGGAAGGCCTTGCCATGGGATGACCTTATTCTTTTTCTAAACGATACACGTTTCCACCTAGAAATGGCATGAATTTATATGGAGCTTATCAGAACAGAACCACCTGCTCAAGCAGAAGACCCTATACTATTTCAGACAAATGGCTGTTCGGTCTCTTTTCTAAAGCAGTGGTTCTCAACCTTTTTAATGCCGTGACCCCAACTGGTCATATGTCGAGGACTAAACCGGTCGTAAGTCGAGGACTAAACCGGTCGTAAGTCGAGGACTAAACCGGTCGTAAGTCGAGGACTACCCAACCGGTTGTAAGTCGAGGACTTTCCCTGCACGGGAGCGCCGCGCATGCGTGGTTCCGCCCCTTGCGCCGGCCGAGGCTTAGCTGGCAAGCGGCAGAGACGGAGCAGGCTGACCACCAGCTGGCCCAGCCCAAGGGAGGTAAGGCACCCGCTGGAAAAGGGGGAAAAAATGGCGAACAAAAAAAATGGCGGACAAAAAAAATGGCGGACAGCCTTGCTTGGCGACCCCCGTGAAATGGTCGATTGACCCCAAATGGGGTCCCGACCCACAGGTTGAGAACCACTGTTCTAAAGCTTCAAAGAATGGAGCACCCACAACTTCTGAAGGCAACCTGTTCCACTGGTTAATTGTTCTCACTGTCAGCAAATTTCTTAGTTCTAGGCTGCTTCTTGGTTAGTTTCCATCCATTGACAAGTGCATTCGTTAGTTTCCAACCATAACACAAATGCATATCCATGTACTAGAGCAGTGACGGTGAACCTTTTAGAGACTGAGTGCCCAAACTGCAATCCAAAACTCACTTATGTATCTCCGGGTGCTGGGTGGGCGTGGCCCACTGCGTGGGTGTGGCTACGGTGGTCACAGCAGGATTGGGTGGGCGTGGCCAGGGTGGGTGTGGCCACCTTGATGTTGCTCCTGGGGAGGGATGCCTGTGGGGGCCGGGCAGGGTTGGAGGAGATCCAGGAGGTCTCTTGCGGATGGGGCGGTGGGCAGGAGGCTCATCCTGCAGGGTGAGATGAAGCAAGGGAGGGGGCAGGTCGGGGATTAGGGTTAGGCCGCTGCTGCTTCCCCCCCCAGGACAGAGCGCCCCGCCGCTGCTCATGCCCAGTGGCAAAGGGGGAGTTTGGGAGGCAGCGGCAAGGTGTAGCCCAGGTGTGGCCCAGCAGCAGCAGCAAAGCTCATCCTCCCCACTCAAGCGGCCACCAGCGGCTTCTCGGCTCCATCCGAGCTGAAGAAAGTGGAGGCGCAGCAGCAGGATTGCTCTCAATACGGCGGGCGCACATGAGCAAGCAACGCACCTGGCTCTTATTGTTTGAGAGCAATCCTGCTGCTATGCCTCTGCTTTGAACTCGGATCCGAGGTACCCAAGCCGCTATACCGTCTGCCTCCCAGATCCCCCCCCCAAGCAGCCATGATTTCCCCTCCCCAGCCAGCCAGCCACCATCCCCTGACCTATTCCTTGCCTGGCCGGTGGCTGGCACAAAACCTCACCACTCTTCTCGGCGGCGGCAGCCTAATGGACCTGAGCAAGCTACTGGCAGGGCTGGCCCAAGGCACAGGGGGGAGGGGGAGGATTTTCGCTGCCAGACTCTTTAACTTCTTAAAAGTTTACTTGATGCAGAATGCATATCCTTCCCTTTCTGCATCAAGTTATACAGTCTGGTAGCGAAAATCCATTAGGCTGCCGCCGCCACCCGGACGCCTGGCCCGCCCAGCACAAAGGAGGCAAAACGGCCAGCTAGCAAGCCCCGTGTAGAGGTGGTAAAGCATGCCCATGCCCAGCAAGCCAAAGGCCACCCCGAGCAGGGAAAGATGGCGGGGCTGCCGCACTGGGCGACGGCAGCCTAATGGACCTGTGCGAGTTGCTGGCAGCAGCAGCTGTGCGCGTGCCCACAGAAATGGCTCTGAGCGCCGCCCGTGGCACGCATGCCATAGGTTCTCCATCACGGCTCTAGATGTAGAAATCCTAGAGACATAGGAACATATAAAGAATCTTAACAGCTATATCAGTATTACAACTGCATATTAAAACAAATTTGTGCAGCAGAATTCTTGTTCTCCATTCCCAGAAGAATTTTGCTGGATACATGCTACAAGGAATTCATAACTACTTTAGGAGTTTGGCTCTACAATTACTCATTTTGAGGACGTACCATGAATGCAAATGATGCCAGTAGTTTGTGCATTCTAACTCATCTCCAATTGTGTATGGGTCTTATTTACAGCCACTAGGCTGGGATTCAAAGACCCATATCTTTTAATAAGTAATTTGCCTGAACTAACTAGTGAAGATGTTAGGAAAAATTCCAGTGACTGGTATATCTCACATGCTAGCCATATGCTTAAAGAAATCAAATTTAAGATTCTTACACCCTTGCAACAGGTTTGAGATTTCCCTCTTTTGGGATGGGAAGTTTCTACCTGTCTCTTCTGAAGTTATCAGAATTAGCTCAGTTTCAAGCATTTGACCTGTCAGAAACAGTTCTCATTGGTGTTATTGCTGCTTATATCTATGTTTCAAAGGGGATTAAGCTCCTGACATAACAACTGGGTACAAATGTTTTCACCATTCTGTCACCCCAACTTATTTCTTCCCCATCTTTAAAGCAATATACATTTTTATTGCATTATGTAAATGTTGGAGAAAACCTAGTTGGGCAGATCTGGGGGTTTTTTTATGCTCATAAAACAATTCCACAGAAACCATTTAAGACTCCCCCTTTCTCTTTCTTTTGCACATCAATGTGTATATTGTGGAGAACTCAAATTTGGGATCCAAATCTTCACAGGAGGAAAAATTAGCATATAAAGACTAGCTTCAAAACAATTAGGGGTAATCTGAAAGGAAACAATGCAAGAGATACTATCAGAGGCACATTCCCACCATCCTTTGTTTCTACCAATCACCAAATTATGGGCTCACTTTTCATTCTAGTGAATTCATTTCAATTAAAAATAACTGTTAAAAGAAAATGCTTCATAAAGGCCAAAGGTAACCATAAGCTGTTGTCTTTTCAGTCCAACGAAGACTAATTTTATCACAATTTCTCTCTCTATATATGTGTGTGTGTGTGTGTGTATGTATATGTGTACACACACACACACACATTCAGAGAAATCAGCAAAAATTATGCATCAGGGGCTTGGAAAAGAGACACCCTAATTCAGCAACTTGATATGCAAATTAAATGAGTCTTTTTGACTCCAGACAAAATCTTACTATGCATTATTATTCTTCTTTTTTAAAAAAAAAACAAAACCAAGTTTTATTGGTTTTTTAGTTTTTACATCAAAGTGCTTAAGAAACAACGTGGTGGTAGGGGAATCAATCATCCAAAAACAAAACCATACATATATAACTCAGGGGTTAATTCATCAAAGTTCCCTCTCTATTTCCCTCGTAAAATATAACATATTCAAATCAATACGTTTCTAAATAGAATTCAGTCAAAGCAGTCATCAATAAAATTTCCTCTATAAAGATCCAAATCCTGTTTTGAGCTTTACTAATTTACTATTACCATATTCCAATTTAGCCTTAAAGAAACATATTATTAACACTTCGGGTATCCTTTGTTTCCTTTTTTTCCTAAGATAATAGTTATATCTGAAAAGCATATATTATTCCAACAATAACATTCTTGTAATTTCCAAATATATTCTATTTCTTAATCTAATAAGTCATTTATTAATACCATTTCTTCTCTTGTCACAAATCCCTCTTGTTCTTTTTCCATTATGAAATAGTTATCCTACCTAAGTAAAAATATTATTCCAAAAAATACATTTCTACTCTATTTTAAATATATATTCTATCAATCAATCTATAAGAAATCTTTTTTAACCCATTAGGTAGAGTTTAGATCCCCTCCAAATAGTTATCATATCTAAGACAAACATATTATTACAGAAGATATCTTCTTATTGGATTCACATATTCCGTTAAGTATTAAATCAATCAGGGTCTCTACAACCATTTTAATCCATTAAGTAAAATTTTAAATCACATTTTTAAGTCTAATTCTGGCTTTCTTTCTGTGCCAAACCGGTTTCCATAGTACAGCATCTATATCATTAAATCTCAATATTTGAATAGGGGTATTTATCAACACTTCAGTCTGGTCAAAGTTCTCTTCCCCTTTTTCCAGTATCATCTGAGTAGTGTAATCAGTTATATTCCATGTTGTAGTTACTAGTTGATGTGTAATATCCTTTTCTATGTTAATTGCTTCCTTTTCTGTTGTTTCTTGACTTGTGGCATAATCAGTTGGAATCTGAAAGTCAGTTTGAAGTTTTGGGGCAAGAGTTTTTCTAGGGTTGATTTGCTCAGTAGATTCCATGATCTGTTCCTTCTCTATTGTTCCTTGGCCTATAGATTGATCCGTTAAAATTTGAGATTCAATTTGTGGTTCTGAAATTTCATCCTTAATTTTTCTCCAAGATTTCATATACTCCGCAGCTTCCAATTTTTTCCCCAATATAAGCTCATAATCAAGCTGTGGGTAAACTTCCTCCATTTCAGTGGTGAAATAGTCTTTTAATCTTTTGGTGGAGGTTGTATTTATTAAAAGTCAACAAATATTCACCTCTACAATTTCCCTTTTATTATCATTTGAAGGTCAAATCCATCTTCAAACACCAGGAGGAAATACAGTTGCAGTAACAATTTTCACCACAAGATGTAGACTGTAGGATCCTTTTTTTTCCACATTAATAAAATTTTATCTCATTAGGAAAATAGAGAATAAAAAAAGGCAGATGTCTCCAGCATCATAAGTAAAGTAATGATAAATAATGTTCTGTAATAGGAATTTTTCCAGGACCCCTAGGTATCCAAAAAATTAAATAGTCAGTAAAAGTTAGCTATTTTATTTCTTTTGTCAGAGCTCTTTTTCCCAAGTAAACAGACGCCGCTCTCTTAAAGCAGGGAAGTAGTTCAAAGGCTTTTTACAGGAAAGATAGTTAGGGCAAAGAGAGAGAAGGAAAGGATCCTCCACGGTGGTTCTTTATCGCTTAGCTGTTCTTCTGACTTTCGGCTGGAGCGGCAAAGTGATCGGCCATTTTACTGGCCAATCTTTTCTCCGTCGGCCCTAAGGAGCTGGCTCGGACCGTGGAAGGAGCTGCTGCCCTTCCGCAGTCACACGAGGAGCCTCCTCAATGGTAGTCGCCCCTCCAGGGTGACTTTTCGACCCTATTGAGGGTCTACCAGCGGAGGGAAACCGGCTGACGAAGAGAGAAGTCTCTATGCACGACCGCCTGCACCGCAACCCGGAACAGGAAGCCACTATGCATTCTTCTTTTAATTGTTCTCTGCATCTATAGCTTTCTGCACACCAAGAGTTAGCGCATCAGGGAAAATAGTATTAAGACCACTTGACTAATTTTTAATGTTCAATATATTTTGATGTATGGCATTACAACTCCAGGATTATAGGTATGGGACATATATGAATCCTGAGATGGTTTCTCAATACTGCTAATTCTCCATACATAAAACAAAAATCACACAATTTTTGTCCCTAGCTTGCTGACAAAATTGAAAAAAATAAAAAAGCCATGCTATTTCATGATCATTCCATTTCACAACAATTATAACAATTATGTGATCTTTGAAGATGGTGTATTGACTATAGTTATTTCCATGAAGCAGTTGGATGAACTTTGAGTAGCCACATTTACAGCTGATGCTCTAGAGCCAAAAATGATCAACATTTCAACAACATAATATAGTTACATTTAATTTTTGCATGAGGAATTATGAATACCACCAAACCTTTGTGTAAAAACTAACAAAAACTAAGAACAAGGGTTTTTTTGGTAAACTTTATTTTGTAGCAGTAATGTGTTGTGAACTGCAAAGTTTGCAGAAGAGAAAGCATACATCTACAAGGATGTAATCCGCCTACTTTTAGTATAGAGAGGAGTTGATCCTACCAGAAAAACTTAATATGAACTGATTATTTATGACCAATTTAATTGAGGTAGGATGACTGTAGTATTTATAACTGTATTCTTTAGGATCCTAACAAATATCACTCTAATTACAGGCTTAGATCACTTCTATTTTTCTTTTAAAACTGTTTCTTTTAAAACTGTTCCTATCTATTCAATTGCAGATCTAAGTATAGAATAGAATAGAGCTGGAAGGGACCTTGGAGGTCTTCTAGTCCAGCCCCCTGCTCAAGCAGGAGAACCTATACCGTCCCAGACAGGTGAATGTCCAGTCTCTTCTTGAAAATCTCCAGTGATGGAGCTCCCACGATTTCTGGAGGTAAGCTGTTCCACTGGTTGATTTTCCTCACTGTCTGGAAGTTTCTCCTTAATTCCAGGTTGCTTCTCTCTTTGATCAGTTTCCAACCATTGTTTCTCGTCCTGCCCTCTGGTGCTCTGATGAATAATGTGACCGCCTCTTCTTTGTGGCAGCCCCTCAGATACTGGAATACTGCTATCATGTCTCCCCTATTTCTTCTTTTCTTTAGACTAGCCAAACCCAAGTCCTGTAGCCATTCTTTGTATGTTTTAGTCTCCAGGCCTTTGATCATCTTAGTAACTCTTCTCTGAATTTTTTCCAAACTCTCAATAACTTTTTTGTGATATGGTGACCAAAATTGGCTGCAGTATTCCAGGTGTGGTCTTACTAGGGTTTTATAAAGTGGTACTAATACTTCGCATGATCTTGATTCTATGCCTCTGTTTATACAACCCAGGATTGTATTAGCTTTTTTCTATTCTACATATTCATCCAAACTTGATAGGCTGGACTTCAGGGTTCTCTTGAACATGTCCATAAGTTTAAGCACATAAGACTTTTTATAATGGTCTGTCATCCCATGCAGAAATTAAAGAAAGTTGCCTTGATGCAATATGTTTGTAAGCAACCTGATATGGTCTGCTGAATTGCAGATGACCACTAGATGAGAGCATTAAATGTTTCTGGGTTAGAGTTCTCTGCATCTCTGGTCATCTGGAATTTTGCAGCCCAGATCTGGCAGATTTTGAATAAAGTTGAGGAAAACTGTGGAAATATACTTTCCCATCTCATTGAATGAGTCTAGAAGTGCAGGTCAAAAAGGAGGATTAGGTATGTTCATCACCTTGAATTATTTATAAAAGATGGGATAAAAATAAATAATAAAAGAGAAGCAGTAAGCTGGACCTGGCTGTTAATTTAGTTTTTAAAAATGTTTGGTTAGAAAGTAAAACCTATTGGCAACTTGGAGCTTTGTTTTTGAATAAGAGACCAAATCTTATTGTCTAGACTGTGGGCCAACCATGGAACAGAGGACACACTGAAAATCATCCACTGGTTGCATCATTCTTCATTCCAACTTTTCCCCATTATGAGAGTTGTGGAATTCTGTCTTCACTGGAATCATTCAACAGGGCAACAAAAGATTAATGTTTCAACTTCTTGAGAGGCTTCCTCTTCAGGGCTGACTTAAGTTTGTATAAGTTTCATCTCTAGTTTTGCAGCCTGGACTTTTGCCACTATGATTGGAAGATTTGACTTCTGTTGACGTTGCTAATTGCTGCAGCCTAAGACTAGGCTGGAGAAACAGACACGTGAGACGTCCTTCTGTAAGAGTATGTGAGGACTTCTGCGAATATTCCTGTTAGTATTCAGAAGCATTACCCAACATAAATCCTTCATTCATTCCTCAGCAGAATAGGGTGTTGTACATGTCTAAATTGTTGTAGTTTATCCTGTTTTGAACGTCAAGGGAAAAAACTGTGTAAGCCATTGCTCCGACGTAGTATTAAGACTAGTTACTCCTACCAGCTACAAATTAGGAAGATTTATTTTGGATGTTGAAAACAGGATTATTTTTTGTGGTAAAATATACAAGCCTGAGTTGATACTTAGATTGCAAATGGACAAGGGCCTCCTGGAAACGGATGTTCAGCCAGATACTTTCTGGAGTATTCATCACGACAAAGGATTGATTTACATGAAAAACTTTTTTTCTTAATTCTGATCTTTGCCTCTGGAAGGCTGGTGGAACAGCAGGAAAAAAAACTGAGCGCATGACTTTAAGGGGTTAAAAGAGTAGCAAATGCAGATTGCAAATAGCTTGAATGAACAGGCGCCCCATTCAGCAATATCTCTGGTCTTTTAGCAGACAAGTGGGGGGGGGGGAAATGGCACCTTCACACCCCTTCCCTTCCTTGCTTCAGTCAAAGAGCAATCTGCAAATACACTTTTTTTTAACAGTTCAGAAGAGAAGGAATTTCTTTTATTAAAATATTTATTAAAATTCAGTATTTGAAATCAGAATATTCTGGGAACACTATTTTGTCAATGCACGAAAAGAAGCCAAAGCAGGGAAGATATTTTAAAAGTTTATTTTATTCTATGTAAGGGAAAGGAAAGCAAAGGAACAGCAGGCAGGTGTAGCTATGGAGTCTTTGATTATAAAAGTCTGTGATCAGGCTTATTCATAGCTGAGCAATATATTCCCCATTCATTTCTGATGATCAGAAAGAAAGCAGAGAGAAATAATGTTTTCCATTGATATCCTCAGCTCTAGGACTGACCCTAACCCAATCTCTAAAGGTGATTTTATATATATATTATCTGAGTGATGGGTCCCCTGGGAATTTATATCTACCTATCTTTCTTTGTTAACCCAGGAATCCTTAAAAAGTTAGTTTTATTCTCCCCTACCCCCCCTATCACTGAGCAAAAAAGAAAAAGAAAGAAAGAAAGAAAGAAAGAAAGAAAGAACCAAACCCTGCCTTTTTATCAGAGGGATCGCTTAATCCTCTCATTGCATTCATAATGCTTTTGACTGGATTCCATAGACGAGAGACGGAAATCAAAATTAGGCCTAGTGATGAAACTGAAAGTTGGGAAAGATAAAATCTATCTCATCACACTAATAACAGAATAACAAGAGTTGGGAGGGACCTTGGATGTCTTCTAACCCAACCCCCTGCTCAAGCAGAAGACCCAGCCTAAACCATTCCAGACAAGTGGCTGTCCAGTCTCCGCTTAAAAGCCTCCAGTGATGGACCGCCCACAGCTTCTGAAGGCAAAGTTGTTCCACTGGTTAATTGTTCTCACTGTCAGGAAATTTCTCCTTAGTTCTATTTAGATAAAGAAAATCTAGGAGCTTGTTCTGCAAAAAGAAACTTCCTACTAATTTATCAGTCTGCTTCAAGTAGTCCAAAAGCGTAAACATAGGAGTAGGAACACTCTGGCACATGTAAAGTAATATTCATTTCTACAGCATTTGTCTTTCCCAACAAACTTATAAAGGTTTTAATCATCTATTGGTATCAATGTTAAAATGAGATAAAGAATTTGAAATATTTAGAAATAAAGAAAAAACTTTTAATATAATTATTCCAATTATATTAAGAATTCGGACATCAAATAAAAGCCTGAAATTTTTAGATTTCCAGAGCTATGTTACAGCCAACAGAAATTACCTGAGACTTTATTAAACTGTTAATTAGTAACTTTTCATATTAAGCATGCACAACTAACATTAAGACATTTTATCAATATATAATAACAATTTATGTTCAGCTTCAGATACGTTTTATGCTCAGCATGTCTCCCAGGCAGGCAATTGGTTAAATTAAATGCAGTATAAGAGAAGAAGAATGGCATTTTTAACATAAAAAAATACATTCAGAAGTGTTTGGATGAAGATATACCAAGAGAGATGCTCCTTCAAGAATTAGCATTTTTGTTTCAAGCTAGGTTCCATTAAATCCTAGAACTTTGCAGGATTGAGAGGCACAAACTCAAGAGATTAAGGGGGGGGGGGAAACCCTCTCAAATGTACTCAGCCTTCCACTACCACCACTCATATGGCTGTGACTGAACACCAGAATGATATAGGGCAGGGGTCTTCAAACTTGGCCCTTTTATGACTTGTGGACTTCAACTCCCAGAATTCCTCAGCCAGACACACTGGCTGAGGAATTCTGGGATTGGTCCACAAGTCATAAAAGGGCCAAGTTTGAAGACCCCTGATATAGGGTCTCCTGCCTTGAGCAGAGGTTTGGACTAGAAGGCCTCCAAGGTCCCTTTCAGCCCTATTTCTCTAATTTTTTAAGGTACAGAGGAATTGTGGGGGGGGGGCAGCTGACATTCAGAAACCCCTCTTCCTCAGGTATTCCTGGTTTTTCCCCTTTTAATAAAAAGGCCTGAAAAAGTTTGGAAACCCCTCTCTCAAATCAATGCAGTCTTCATGACATCATTAAAAAAATATTGAAGTAAAGTAATATAATGCTGTCTAATGAAACACATTGAAAGTAGGCCCTTAGTTAAGAATGAGTCCATGTGTCCACAGCATCTCAACTCCTAAGCTGAATTTTGATAAAAAAAATTTACACAGGTTTCTTTTCTCCCATGTCTGCCAAAATGATTTTATCCAAGAAACAGGTGTGCCCCATTTTGTGTTGGAATGTTTTAAAACATGTATTGTTACAGCAGCTAATATTGTTACCTAGGAAAGCAGAGTGCCATATCCACTTTTGCCTAATAAACAGAGCCTATGATTGTAGCAAATACCATCTTTGAACAACTAATGGATATCAGTGCCTTGTTTACCTGAATTAGTCAAATTGTTTCTCCAGTAAATAGAAATCTAGCAATTTCCAAAGTCTGATCATATTTCTTATTTGATTTAGTTATCCGTATAACTTTGCAGCTTGCAGCTACTTCGTTAGCACTTTGTCAATATACAGTATTTGTCAACGCTGCCAACATCGGATGTTTTTGCATTGACAATAGATGGAAATGTAGCCATCTTTTCCCTTTCGCTTTTAGAGTTATCCGATGCTGGGGGGGAATGTGAATGAGAGTCCAGCTAGACATAACAACACTAAACTTAGCCTGAGAATCGAGGTTATTGAGCCCAGAACTGATAAAGAATTGGTGGATTGGAGAGCTGGAGAGGAAGCCCGCGCTTCAAGCTAATTGGGGAATATGATTTATGACTGTTAATTGGAGGAGGGAATTGTGCTTTGATACTATGTGCCCAGGGGAGGGGAATTCAGTTTTTGGCTTCGATTATGCAGTGCCGATGTTATGCTACTCAAATAAAAGATCCTTTAAGGTAAACAAAGCCTTGAAGTTCTTTTGAAGAGTTTCATCTGTCGGAACCATGATAATATTTAGGCCACCCAGAGACTATCAAAGAGGACATAAGGGTTTTAGGAGAATTTGAACTGGGGTTTGCACAGACACTAAACTTCATTATTGAAATAGCGTCTTTCCAATTTCACACTATAATAAATCATAAACTAACCAAATCAGCTAGTTTGCCCAGCATGCCAAACTTCAGATAACCCCTTCAAGGTTAACAGTAGCCAGGCTTAGCACATTAAACAGCTGACCTAGTAGCTGAATAAACACATTGTATTAATGCGCAACCCAGCTGGTAGACAGTAAACAAACATGACAGAGTTTGATTTCCTGTGATCCAAATAAAAAGAAAATTTAAGAGTTTACCCACAGTTTTCACTATTATGGGACATCTGCTGATCTTAGGACATAGAACAGAATTGTAGGACTGGAAGGAAGGTCTTGTAGTCCAATCTCTTGCTCAAGGCAGGAGTCTTGTACCAAGACTGGTTGTCAAATGGTTGTCCAGTCTGTTTTTGAAAACCTCCAGCGATGGAGCACCCAACCCCAGAAGGCAAGCTATTTCATTGATCGTTTTTACTGCCAGAAAATTTCTCCTTACTTCTAGGTTGCATCTCTGTTTGACAAGCTTCCACCCATTGCTTCTTGTCCTGCTCCCTGGTGCTTTGGAGAGTCAGTCAATCTCCTCTTCTCTGTGACAGAAAATGTAATCTTAATTAATTCAGATTCTGAAAGTACATAATTCCTTTACTGCTATCACTTTTTTTAATCAAGCTTTTCCTATTGCTTAACCCTCTATTCGGGGTGTTACTTCTGGGGAATAAACAACTCAGCTTTCTCCAGAGGAAAAAATTATAATACAGATATCCACAAGACAATTTGTTCTTCTGCAAAGACAAAAGAGGAATATTTGATACAGAAAATCTGCACTCCCATTTACCAAGTACTGGAATGCGTTTGCATAGCTTAAGATTGATACACAGGTATATCTAAGCATCCCCACATTTGAATATAGCAAAATTTCATGACATTTGGTTTCAGTAAGAACAAATAAAATCCCCTTTTCCCTTTGCAGAACAGGAGGGTTCAAAAACGAACATCAGAATGTTCATTTTTCTCTTCTTGTTTCTATTTGTGTGCATCATAAGCAGTAATTTTAATTTCAGAAGCTTTGACATTAAGGGTCTTTGTGCAACTGTGGGAACTATTTGGGGAAATAAAAGTTTAACATAGATAGGGAAAGCTCTAGATTTTTATTTATATATTCTTGCTTTGTGTCTGTGGTCTTAATTGCCTCAACATAATGGAGCATGGATTTCTTTCAGAAAGATCTGTTGAAATGAACTCAGGAAAATCACGTGTGAAATACTAGCTAGAGTGGGACACAGGGTAGAGCAGCTTCTTGCTCATTGTCCCAAAGGTGATTTTTTTTCAAAAAGGCAACTGGACTTCTTTTGTTTTCCTTGAAGATGTTTCACTTCTCATCCAAGAATTCAGTCAGAACTGAAGAACTTTCTTGGATGAGCAGAGAAAACGTCTTACAGAAAAAACAAAGGAAGTCCAATTGCCTTTTGTAAAAGCACCTCTGGGACAACCATGACGTGGATGATTGAGAATCTCCATAGACATCCTTCTTGCTCATTCTTTCTTGCTCTGTCTTCTTGCACAACTAAAACATCAAGCTTAGATACACTGCAGTTTTCAGCATTTCCTGATTAATGAGCATCTTCATAATAACATCATAAAGTTTTAGAATCCCACCCCACCATTTTTTCTTATTTAGCAACCCAGGTCTGGTCCAAGAAAAATTGAACTTCATAAATTAAACATATAATCTCGTATATAAAATATTTGCTTTTTAGCATGATTTCTTCTGTAGTATATTGTAAGAGCAAGAAATGAAGAGGTCCTGTCTTTGGGCTCCGAATGTTCCATTTTCCTGGTTTCTTGCTTCAGAATTGCACTGGACATTTACCTTGTTTCAAAACCTCAGGCTTAAAACTTGCCTTTTAACATGCAACATAAAAATATTCTTAGGGTGCTCAGTCTGAAATTGGGACCCGTTTTTGTATAACGCAATTGCATAATCGTGGAACAGCGAAGGCACAGCTTTATCTTGGTCGTTAATACTTTCTTTAATGAAGAAGCCAATGAACTTGATCACCATGGATACTCAAATCAGTGGGTATTGCCAGATTAAAAGTGTATGAAGTTAGGAAGAGGTAATTGGACTAAGGAGATCCCCAAAACAGCAGCATGCATTGGTTGGATTTGTAATGCAGCTTGTTCATTTTCAGTTTATGTCAGGACTCACTTCAATACCTCATCCCAAGAAAGCAGAACTCATGGAAGCAAGCTCTTCCAAAAGGAACTTTTATTAGGAGAAGCTGATGGCAGGCATACTAGACAAGATCTGAGAGCCTCCCATACAGATCGATAGGTTAAAGTTTCCCCAAGCAAACCCCACCCCATAGTTCATCCGGACGGTTCAAACCGGCCAATCCCCAGGTTTTAAGTCCATTGTGGGAAAGGGGAGATAACATCGGACTGGCTCGGGTTGTAGCAGTGATGTTTAGATGACTCTTCGCACCTTCTCCTGAGAGCGGAGAGATAAGCCAATTTCCGGACAAAACAAATAGTGAGAGGTTAGTCTGGTTTGTTCGGGTAGTCTGTGTGAAACTTTCTTAATAGTTTGGGGGCTCTAACGTGACATTTGTGCACCCACTCGTTTTGGGAAGAGGGAAGGTGCTTCCATGCTACTAGATATTGAGTCGCTCCATGGTATTTTCGGGAGTCAAGTATTTCTTTTATTTCAAAGTGCTGCTCCCCCTCAACCATAATGGGAGGAGGCGGTGGGGCGATGGCTGGTCGTAACGGTGATCACTGCTCTCGTTTTAGCAGGCTGCAGTGGAAGATAGGGTGAATCTGCCTGAGGGTTTTTGGTAATTCTAGCTCTACTGTTAACTGCGTTTATGATCCTTTTGATGGGGAACGGTCCCACGTATTTTGGCCCTAGTTTCTTGGATGGTTGCAGGGATTTTAGGTATTTTGTGGATAAGTAAACCATTTCCCCTACGACAAATGGTTTTGGTTCGACTCTTTTCTTATCTGCTTGTGCTTTATAGGCCTGTCTAGCTTCATCTAGTGCTTTTCTAACTACTGACCAGGTGTTTTTAAATTGTGCGATCCACTCCTTCAAGGAGGGAATGACCGGCTCAGTGGTGCTTAGTTCTGGCATGGGGTTGAAACTTTGGCCCGTAGCTACTTGGAATGGGGTATAGCCCATGCTGGAATGGACCGCATTGTTGTCGGTCCATTTCGTCTGTTGAAAATTAATAAAGCATTTTCGATATTGTTCAAGTACTGAGTTTGAACGTTGTCTCCCCATTCGTCTGAGGCTGATAACTAGATGACAGCCCCTGGGTGGTCCCCAGAAGGGATAAGAACTCTTTCCAAAAGTCTGATGTGAATTGCACTCCCCTGTCCGATATTACACGCTGGGGTGCCCCATGCAGTCTATATATGTGCTGGACAAACAGTTTTGCTAAGGCTTTAGCGGTGGGGATTTTTGGACAAGGGATGAAGTGTACTTGTTTTGAGAATAAGTCCGTGACCACCCAGATCACTGTGTTTTCAAAACTTTCTGGTAGTTCTACTATGAAGATCCATGGAGATTTCCCTCCAGGGGGCTGAGGGGTTTGCCACTGGCTGTAACAGTCTGGTGGCTTTCCCTTGCAGTCTCTTAGCAGCTGTGCAGGTTGGACAGCTGGCCACATAGCTCTCAATGTCCTTTTTCATAGATGGCCATCAGAACTGTCTTTTTACTAGATGTAGCATTTTCATGAACCCAAAGTGACGTGCCGTTTTGTGTCATGGCAGAGTTGCATAAACATAATCCTCTGGGTTTTTGGGATGTACAGCTTCTCCCCCACTCATGGCAAGCCGTCAGTGATAGTACATAGGTTTTTGTGGCTCTGGAACCATTTATTGGTTTCTAGAGCCTTCCTGAATTCGATCCCTGCTTGGCTGGCTATCGACTGCTTTAATTTTGCCTGAGCTCTTGTGGTTACTTGTGCTGCCAGCTGCGCTTCCGGCATGAGCAGCTTGGAGATGGTTGGCCGGGAGCTATTGTACTGGGGCATGTGAGATAGGGCGTCTGCCAGGAAATTTCTCCCCCCTGGCAAGTGTTTGATTTTGAATGTAAACAGGTGGAAGTGTTGTGACCATCGGGCTTGTTTGGGGGTGAGTTTTCTGGGCATTTTTAGGGCTTCCAAGTTCTTATGGTCTGTCCAGACCTGGAATGGGATCTTATTCCCTTCCAGGAAGTGCCGCCAGGTGAGGAGGGCCCACCTCCCAACGTACGCCTCTTTTCCCACACCGCCCAATGTTGCTCCGTATCAGAGAGTTTTCTGGACATGTAGGCACAGGGTTGCAGCTGCCCCTGGTCGTTTTCCTGTAGCAATACTGCTCCTACTGCTACATCACTTGCATCGGCTTGGATTACAAACAGCTTATCTGGGTCAGGGTGTTTTAGGACCGGTTCAGGCGAAAAAAGACTTTTTAGTCTTTCGAATGCGGCTTATCCAGGCTAGTGGCTGACTAGGTTTTACTGAGCCTCCCCTTTTTGTCTTTAATAAGTTCATGATAGGCAGGGCTATCTGGGCAAAAGAAGGGATGAACTGACGGTAGAAGTTACCAAACCCCAGGAAGCTTTGTAGTTGCTTTCTCGTGCGGGGTGGCACCCACTCCAACACCACCCGGACCTTCTTGGGGTCTATCTCTATGCCTTCGGTTGATATGCGGTAGCCCAAATAGTCAATTCTCTGTTTGTGAAACTCGCACTTTGACAATTTTGCATAGAGGTTGGCTGCTCTCAGTTTTTTCAAAACTGCTCTAATTTTATGTGCTCCTTTTTAGTCTTTGTAAATATAAGGATGTCGTCCAGGTAGAAGAGGACCCCTTTGTATAGGTGTTCCCTCAGTACCTCATTGAAGACTGCGGGGGCTCCCTGCAGCCCAAATGGCAAGACCTTAAATTGGTAGTATCCCATAGGGCAGTTGAATGCGGTCTTCCATTCGTCCCCCTCCTTAATTCAAACGCGATAGTAAGCTTCCCTTAGGTCCAGTTTTGTGAAGATTTTATCCTTCGATAGGTGGGACAGCATGTCTTTCATGAGGGAGAGGATACAGGTTGCTTTTGCTTATGGTGTTCAAGGCACGATAATCCATGCAATGTGCCGTCTTTCTTTTCCTTGAACAGGACTGGGGCCGCTACTTTGGGGAAGCTGGCTCAATGAAGCCCCTCTCCAAATTCTTATCTACAATTTTTTTCATCTCTCGTAGGTCCTCGGGACTCATGGAGTACAGTCTAGGCTTCAGGAGCTTTGCTCCCAGCTTGATTTCTATTGTGCAGTCTGTAGGTTGGTGGGGGGGGTAGCTTGTCCACCTGCTCCTTGCTGAAGACTTCAGCGAGGTCCTTGTACTCCTCGGGTATTTTGGGCAATGCTTTTTCTTCCTCCATTGCTGCTCTTTCCGGAGGGGAAGTCTCGGAAACTCCCCGGTGTGGCAATCCTGTTCGATCCCCTTTTGGGAACCTGAGTTCCGCTGTCCTCCAGTCCACTCGGGGGTTCCATTTCGTTCGCCCAATATTATTGGGCACTCCATACCTGGGGTCATTATGAACGTTATAGTCTCCTCGTGGTCCCCCTGGGTAAGGTGGACCGGTAGTGTGGCTAGAGTGGCTGGCATTCCTGCTGCTACGGACCCATCTAATTGACTGAAGGATATTGGTTTCTTCAGCCTCCTCACCTGAATGCCCAGGGTTCCCACCAGCGTTGGGCTAATAAGGCAATACGTGCAGCCAGAGTCTCGTAGGGCTTTAACTTTTGCAGCTTTGGGCATGGAGGGGGCTAAGATAGTCACTGTCCATTTGAGGGGTGCGATGGGTCCACTTACCAGAGGTTCATCTTCGGAGTTGTCTTCTGACGAGTCGGACGCTCCCGCGGTGTAGGCCGGGGTTCCTTTCCCCTGTTGGGCGGAGAGGGGGAAACTCGACGGCCTTGGTGCCCCTCATGGCTGGTTCTCGTGCTTGGTGGGCAACCTTCTCAACTTCCCGGCTGGCATCCGGTCGGCCTTCTGCTGGGGGTTTCTCGAGTGGCATTCTGCAGCGGGATGTCCCTCTTTCCCGCACTTGAAGCATCTGATGGTCTTCTTTGCCATGGGCTGAGACTTTGTGGGCTCGCGTGATGGCTCAGGGGGTGATTGGTTCCACAGCTTCCCTCTGCGATGTCTCTTGAGTAGGTCAATCTCGGCTTCCTCTGCCGGGATGTACCAGCCGTGCAATCGGTGTGGGTCTCCCCGGGGAAGACAGGCATCGTAGAGGTCGTAATTCAGCCCATCCTTGAAATGCTAAGCAGGATGTCTTCCGGCCAATTCAGCTTGCTAGCAATGGCTCGGAACTCCTGGGTGTACTCAGCCACTGGGCGTCTGCCTTGCTTCACCATCTTAATCTTCTCATGGGCCTTCCGGTCTGCCAACGGGTCCTCGAACCGTCGTCTAAGAGACAACATGAATTGGTTGAAGTTCTGGAGCTTGGGGGCATCGGAGTCATGTAGGTCCACCATCCAGTCAGCTGCCACGCCATTCAGGGCTGCCTGTACGATGTGGATCCAAGCCTTGTTGGTTGGAATGTCTTGGCCGTATTCTTCCATGTAGTTGAGGACTTGCGTTAAGAAGAACCCCAGGCGCCGTGGCTCCCCCCGAAACTTCACATCCAGCAGCGGGAACTTCTGGATGGATCGATGTCTACGTCGTCATCTGTGGTGTTGTCCATCCCGATCAGCCGCTACCGCGCAGCGTGGAGTAGGGGCTGCCGCCATGACAGCTGCAGTCTCGGCTGCTCCGCCTGACATTCCTGGGACTTCGGCTTCGGACTTCCCCTCTGTGTCTCCTTTGCTACAGTCCAAGGTAACGGTGCAGCTGCGGGGTTTGGGCTTTTCATCTTTGAGGGAGACGAGGGTTGGTTTCATCAGGTTGATCGCCTTCTCCAGGATCCAGTTCGACTGCTCCCTGCGATCGTCCTCATCTTCACTGAGATGCAGGGATCTCTCCATCTCTTGCTTCTATCCCGGTTGGTGGCTGCCTCGCCTCAGCGTCACCTTTCTTGATTTTTTCTCCCACTTGTCCTTCTTGCCTACACCCATGGACCAGCGAGGCTTATGGCTGTGCGTCTCCATCACCTCTTCCTCCAAGGTGTAGGACATCTCTGAGCCAGAGAGCTGGCGGGGTTCCGACCAGAGGGGGGCTCCCCTTTCACGGTGGCTTCCTCCTTCTCTGCGCCGGTGTCCGACATGGTAGATTTTGCAAAGTCCCCCTGCAAGATCTGCCCTTCCGGGTTGACCACTATTGCAGATCCTGTCTAATGTCAGGACCCTCTTCAGTACCTCATTCCAAGAAAGCAGAACTCATGGAAGCAAGCTCTTCCAAAAGGAACTTTTATTAGGAGAAGCTGATATCAGGCATACTAGACAGGATCTGAGGGGCTCCCATACAGATCGATAGGTTAAAGTGTCCCCAAGAAACCCCACCCCATAGTTCATCCGGACGGTTCAAACCAGCCAATCCCCAGGTTTTAAGTCCATCATGGGAAAGGGGAGATAACATCGGACCGGCTCTGGTTGTAGCAGCGATGTTTAGACGACTCTTCGCACCTTCTCCTGAGAACGGAGAGATAAGCCAGTTTCCGGAAGTTGTATTTCTTTCTTTCTCCCCGTTTGCTAGCTGACAGTTTAGGGAGAAGAAAGTACAGAGAGAAATAGTGCAGGAAAGCAAAGTGTTACATTGTAGCAATAGAGAAAGAATGCAGGAAAGCAAAGTGTTATATTGTAGCGACAGAGGAAGCTAAGGCAACAAACCCGTGATCCTTCCCCCCTCCCCTCTAGGAGTATGGCAGAAGCCAGGGAGAGAAGAGAATGGAATTTGGGAGAGAGAAAGAGAGCAAGGGAAGTATGAAATCAGATAGATATGGATTCTGACAGTTTAGCATATTATGGGAACCTAGCTAATGGTTTAGTAGACTAGTAGCCATGGTTTAGTAGACTATGTGATTCCAATGCCTGGGCCATGCAGGTATGCTAATCTTTGGTACTACTGTTTATATCAGGGGGTCTTCAAACTTGGCCCTTTTATGACTTGTGGACTTCAACTCCCAGAATTCCTCAGCCAGGCACTGTCAACGCTGCTAATATTGGATATTCTTGCTTTGACAAATTATGCTGAACTGTCTGGCACTTTTAGAGTTAATTCAGAGGAATGAAGGAGGAGGGAAAAGCCCTCGAAAATGAACGGAAGTGAATCTTTGCCCTCCAAGTTAATTGGAAGATGTGAATCATGACCCCAAAATAGGGGAGGAGAAATACCTGGAATGTTATGTGCAAAGGGAAGGGAAATTCAGATCTTGGCATCCTTCGTTATGCCGTGCCGACATTTTGTAACATAAATAAAGACTTTTAGAAAAATCAATGCCTGGAAGTTCTTTGAAGTGTTTCATTAGTCAGACACATGACAGGCACACTAGCTGAGGAATTCTGGGAGTTGAAGTCCATAAGTCATAAAAGGGCCAAGTTTGTAGACCCTTGGTTTATATAATTGACTCACAAGCTGAAATCAAGAATAGACTCAGTTCAAGGTATTTATAGCTTGCACAAGTACAATCCAGTGAATTTCTGTTTCCTTTCTATTTATATGGAGAGGTTGAGGACTCCTAGAAAAATGTATTGCTATATATACATTATTCATTTAGTGACCATTCAAAGTTACAGCGGCACTGAAAAAAGTAACCTATCAGTTTTCGCACGTACGACTGTTGCAGCATCCCCATGGTCACATGATCACAATTCAAGCACTTGTCAACTGGCATGTACTTATGACAGTTGCACTGTCCTGGGGTCATGTGATCACCACTTGTAACCTTCCCAGCTGGCTTCCAACAAGCAGAGTCAATGGGGGAAACCAGATTCGCTTAATGATCATAAGATTTACTTAACTGCAGTGATTCACTTAATAACTGTGGCAAAAAAAATTGTAAAATGGGGCAAAACTCATTTAACAACTGCCTTGGTTAGCAGTGAAAATTTTGGGCTCAGTTTTGATTATAAGTCGGGGACTACCTGTAATATGAAGCACATAAAGCTCTATAGAAGATTAGACCATTAGAGACCATAGATAGTTTTGAGTGAGAACTCAAAGAGCATAAAGTGGTGTTTTAGATCAAATCAGATTATTGGTTCATCTAATTCAGTCATTGCCTCAGGGTTTGTTTGTTTTTGTAATATACATGATTTGATCTTTTAAAAAACCCAAATGTTAAATTGTTTATTTAACAAGCACAGCACTGAATCCTATGCCTCTCAGGTCATGTAGTGACATATTTTTCAGAACAAAAAAGACATGTGGCTTTTTGTAAAGCTTTTAGGTCTTATGTGCATCTATATGTCATTCAGGTAGCCAAAAAATGAGGTAAATTGTCCCCTTCTAAAATGCTGCATCTGTTCTGTAATTTTACTAGCTTCTTAGGTGATTTCAGGTTTGAATGATAGTTTTCTAACAGTACTACAAGAAAAAACATTGGGGGAGGGGGGATGAATACAGTTGTTGAAAATTCATGAACTTTCCAGGCGGCCCATGCTCACAATTGCCTGGAGCCATTCATCTGAAAGTTGGCAGGCTTGATCTACTCAGACAGACAAGTAGGTCTGCAGATTTCACCTAGTCTGGCCAAGAAATATAAAAAGTACCGGTCATCCTTCTGAAGAATTCACCATCCATTCATCTTGGGATGGGCAACTTTGCCAGGGAGGAAGAGTGGAGGGGGCAGGCAGGGCAGAAATAGAATATTTTGGAAGGGAGGCAGTAGGCAGGACAGACCTTTGTGGTTGAGATTTTATTTTCTTTCTTTTTTTCTTATGGATTTGGGGATGGATAATTCTTGATTATTATTATTTTTTATATATATACAGTATATTCTACATGAATGGCTTTTCTGTCTCAAACCTGTTGGCACAATTGAAAGAGATTGTTTTGGGAAGCCTAAAAGAATATGGGAACTGTAAGTTGTCTTCCCCAGATATAAAAACATGAAAAGTAAAACTGCCAAGCTGTCTTTGTCACCTACATGATTGAAAATGGGCCAACTTACTGCAAAGGATTCACTTTTATTCAACTTCTGTCAAGCATAAAGAAGATTACCAATTTTCTGATATGCTGTGATAATGGGAAGCAGAAGCTTTGGATTTTCACATTATCTGTTTGTATCTATAGCTACAAAATTAGGAAATGTCTGGCAATAGTTTTCCCTATGATACTCTACAGAAGAGAAAGTTGGACTTTGAAGAAGCAGAACATTAATGTTTTTGAATTAATGCATTGAAAAAGATCTGAGAATACCAGGAATCACCAAGAAAACAAACAAATGGACCATCAATCAAATCAGTCCATAGTTCTCATTCAAGCTACAAATAACCAGGCTCAAATTGTCAATTTTTTTGACAGATTACATGAAGTCTGTAAACTCCTTTGAGAAGTCTGGGAAAGGTGAAAGGAAAAAGGGGAACTGGTAAGGTAGATGAACTAAGTTACAGTAGTGATTGATGAACCATTAGAAGATTTGGCAAACATAATACAAAGCCAGTAAACATAATTAAAGAAGTGTCAATCATATGGGTGGAAAGAAGAAACAAACATATGTAGATATGAAACAGTTTTTAAAAAGCAGCAGTTGTTCGCTTCATCCAAAACAGTTAGAATTAGCAAACTTTTGCCTCCCAAGATATCATAATTCTCTTATTCAAAGGCTAAATCAATTCCCACCTGTTTAAACACCTGTCAGTTTCTGCAGTCTCTGCTGGCTGGGGAATTCTGGGAGTTGAAGTGCACACTTCTTCAAGTTGTCCAGGTTGAGAAACATCAGACTAGAGAGGAATCATACAGTAGTTAAAGATAAACTTGAACTTGCTTTAACATGTCGCTGTTTTCAATCATTTTTAAAAAGTGTGGGTAAAAAATTGGGAATAAATAATCAGTAACTGATCTTTTCTTAGGTCAAGAATTCTTCTACAGAGCACTTAATCATTTTGGGAAAGGAGAGCTTCAAACACTGAATGTTTTTTCCCCCCAGTTTTCTTACTCATCCTGTCATTGAAAGACACTTCCTGTCTTGTAGTGTTCAAACACACAAGGCTGTAGACAGCCTCTCTTTTTGCTCACTTGATTATTTTTTGAACTGACTTGGTCATTTCCATTTTCTCAGGCTTGCAAAAGACAGCCTTCTCAGTAGCACACACTTTCTGCACAAGAAGGCAAGAAATGCTAATTTATAATTCCCCTTATTAGGCAAGACAGTGGGAGCACACAGCTGCAAGAGAGAAGAACTCAGTTGTTGGGGCCTGTAATTGCATTGCCAGAGAAACAACTTTGAGCATCAGGAGGAGGGTCCACTTGTAATCAGCAAAATGCAAGAGTCAGTTTACTGGTGGTCCTCGAGTTACGACCACAATTGAGTCCAAAATTTATGTTGCTAAGTGAAACATTAGTTAAGTGAGCTTGGTCCCATTTTACAACCTTTCTTGCCATAGTTATTAAGTAAATCACGGCAGTTACTAAGTTAGCAACATGGTTGTTAAGTAAACCTGGTTTCCCCATGAGCTTTGCTTGTTAGGTTATAAAACCTTATCATATGAGCTCAGGACACTGCAACCGTCATAAATAGGAGTCAGTTGTCAAGCGTCTGAATTTTGATCACCTGACCATAGCTGCTGCAATGGTTGTAAGTGTGAAAAGTGGTCACAGGTCACTTTTTTCAATGCCATTGTAACTTCAAATGGTCACTAAATGAACTGTTGTAAGCCGAGGATTACCTGTACTGTGTACTATCCATATTGCAGGTGGTTAAACTTAAACCACAATTGGGGCCAGAATTTCCATTGCTAAGCAAGATAGTTGTTAAGTGGGTTGAGCCCAATTTTATGACCTTTTTTGTTGCAGTCATACGATCCCTAGGTGACTCTGGCTTTCTCCATTAACTTTGCTTCTTGGAAGCTGGCTGTGACGGTTCATGAATAGCAATCAAATGACCTTGGGATGCCGCAACTACCTATAAATACATACCAGTTGCCAAGTGCCCAAATCTTGATCATGTCTCCCTGGGGATGCTGCAACAGTCATAACTTTTTTCAGTGCCATTCGAATTGTAGCTAAACAAATGGTCGTAAGAGGAGGACTGCTTGTACTTGGTCCTCTTCCTCTGTTATAAGGACAAAACATGGTACGGCAAGAAATAATATATAGTTGGGTTCCTCCCTCATTCTCTGATGCGTAGAAAATTATATTCTGCGAAAATTATGAGATTGTTGTTTAAGACCAGGAGTCTTCAAACTTGGCCGTTTTATGACTTGTGGATTTCACATCATGCTGCAACCAGAGCCGGATCAATGTTACCTCCCCTTTCCCACGATGGACTTAACACCTGGGGATTGGCCGGTTTTGAACCGGACGGATGAACTGTGGGGTGGGGTTTGCTTGGGGACTCTTTAAAGTATCGATCTGTAAAGGAATCCCTCAGATCCTGTCTATTATGCCTGCTACCATCTACTCTTAATAAAAGTTCCTGTTGGAGGAAACCGTCTCCAAGAGTTCTGCTTTCTTAAGATGTGGGATTGAAGTGGGTCCTTACAGCATTATTTACCTATTCCTGTTTGATTAAAGTGTTGTGTGTCACTTGCCTTTTGAACACACATCTCCCAATACTATTAATATTAAAAGCTAAAATATTCAAATTGCACTCAACTCCTGTTGATTTTAGGAATGAGAACATATTGTGTACTTTTTTTTGGCAACAGCGCAGGACTGATTTGTTAAAGCCTGCTCCCAGGATATTTTTCAGCTTCCCAATCTGGTCTATACTGTAATAGCTTTGTTAGAAATCTGGTTACAGCTTATCTAAAAAAACAAGATTTGAAGGATTTACAATAATTTCCTTTGTTTCAGCTGATAACGGACCATTTATTACCTTTAATTACCCAAGAAGATTAGATTCAAAGCAAAGCAGATAAATAGAACTCAGCCTTACGTTCTTTTATACCAGTTCTAATAGGAAATTAATACTTTAAAAAAATATAATAGTAGCAGTAGCAGCAGCATTTAGTCAATGATCAGCAATTTAAAATATATTTCTTTCAATATTCTTATGTTGCCATACCCACTATATAATACGCTTTTAAAATTGGAAATATTTTTGTGTCGTATTCTAATTGTTATGCTAATAATTTGGAGGGGAAATTTATTAGCAGTTACTTTTTTGAAGTTATTGCTTCTTCCGAAGACCATATCATGTTATGTTTCTAGTGGGATTTCCCCCCCTATAAGTAGTGTCAGAACTCCACATTTGATAAAATACAAGACAGAGCCAGTTAGGCCTAGTGATTAAGGTACCAGGGTAGAAAGTAGGAGACCATGAGTTCAAATTCTGCCTTGAAAGCCAGCTGGGCTAGCATTCTCTCTCTGCCCAACCTACCTCACAGGGTTGTTCTTGGGAAAATCAGAGGAAAAAGGTATGTTGGATATGTTCTCAATATATTTTTTGTAAAAAATAAAGGCAGTATGCAAACAAAAAAAATAAAAAATAAAATTATAGAAGCATTAAGACATGTTCACATTAGCTTGTTTCAATATTCAATTAGTCTCTTCATAAATCCTGGGCAATCGTTAAGCAATAGGCCTCAAAGTTTGATTCCAGGCTGGCTCAGCTTGGAAACCTCTCCCTTTCCCCTCAGCATGGCTGGCTGAGGAATTCTGGGAGTTGAAGTCCACAAGTCATCAAAGAGCCAAGGTTCCCCACCCCTGATCTAGGGGTTGTACAGATTTATGCAGCCCTACCATAATATACTACAACATTCCCATGGTCACATGATCAAAATTTAGACACTTGATAACTGATTCATATTTATGACGGTTGCCGTGTCCCAGGGTCTTGTAATCACCATTTGTGACCTTCTGACAAGCAAAGTCAATGGGGAAGCCAGATTCGCTTAACAACCAGGTTACTAACTTAACAAATGCAATGATTCACTTAACAATTGTGGCAAGTAAAGTCATAAAATGGGGCAAAATTCAGATAACATCGGTTTCACTTAGCAACAAAAATTTTGGGTTCAGTTGTGATCGTAAGTTGAGGACTATCTGTACTACAAATGTCAGTTTCACTAACAAAGGTTGACTTGGGACGAAACAATGATTTCCTGGCACCTTTTCAGCAACCAGTTACAGACAAGCTTTAAAGAAGACTTTGTAATATAAAAACTATATACACACAATAATATATCAGCCTTGTGCAGAAAAAAATCAGCTTTAGATAGATTCTGCATTAGTCATATTGGAATCTGGCCAAACTGCTGACTTCCATTTTGCCTCCAAAGGAACAGAGTTTGAACATCAGTGAGATTTTGAACACACAGATGTGATTATGACCTCAGTTTGACACCTATTGAAAAATGGGGTTCTGGAAGGTATATGATAGTTTTTGAAACGTGTCTGTGTGCAATTTAGATGATTTTCAGTTCAGCGTTTAACACAATCATTCCCCAGCATCTAGTAGACTAACGGGGCCTTTTAGGCTTAAAACACTCCTTTGTGCAACTGGATTCTTGATTTTCTTACTAACAGGCCCCAATAT
This sequence comes from Protobothrops mucrosquamatus, assembly GCF_001527695.2. NCBI lineage: Eukaryota > Metazoa > Chordata > Lepidosauria > Squamata > Viperidae > Protobothrops > Protobothrops mucrosquamatus. Next base: position 525,956 of record NW_015386535.1, read on the forward strand.
GTGCGAGCTGGAATAAATACTTCTAACACCATTTTCTTGAGCACAGGTTCTCCTCAGGGCTGTGTCCTAAGTCCACCGCTGTTGACCCATGACTGTAGTGCTAGGTTTAGAAGCATCAGACAGTCTGGTTTAGAAGCATCAGACAGGAAGGCAGTGCAGAGAGTGGTGAGGATGGCTGAAAAGATCATTAGCAGTTCCTTCCTTTGATCCAGGACATAGCATATAAGCGTTGCTTGAGCAGGGTCCGCAAGATTATCTGGGACACTACCCATCCTCTTCACAACCTGTTTTCCTTGTTACCTTCTGGGCAGAGGCTCCGTGGTATCCGAAGCAGAACATCCAGATTCAGTCACAGCTTTGTTCCATACAGTATTAATCTTGTGAACTCTAAAGCTTCCTCCTTCCGTTATGTATCCAAGATGGACAGTGAATAATATTTATATGTTACTTATATCTAAGGGTGTAGGTCTATACATATGTTGTATATAGTATGTTTTAAATGTGTGTTATGTATGTGTACACTTTGAGAGGAAGTAACTAAATTTCATTTTTAATGTGTTCCATTGTGCCCACAGGAAAAATGACAATAAAGGTTATCTAATCTAATCTAATCTAATCTAATTATAATCACTACTTTACTGTAAAAGTAAAGGATGATAAAAATCAAAGGATTTGAATATTGAATGCACTCATCATTTTGAAAGGTGGTATTCAGCAAAAAAGAAACTGCTCTAAGTCATGCAGTGTTATAGGTGTTAATTGGTACAATAGGTTTATTACAGATCAAGGCAGTAATCCTATAGATGGGGGCCCTGCAATCCTTAGGTGTGTTTTGCCTGGCCAACTGATTAGCCTGGCCTTAAGTGAAGCATCCTCCTCTGATCACATTTGTAGGTACCTGATTTGAAACAGTTGAAGCACAGCCCTGTGGCAAGAACACTGGATTTGGATGACTTCTTTTGGCTGCTGGAGTACCTGCAAACATGGCTTTAGCCTGCATTCACCAAGCATGCAAGAAGGGGATAAGACTTCAGACAGGTAGTTGCGGCCACCATCTTGACTTTCCTTAACACTGTCCTTCTATACTTCTAAATGGAAAAAGAATCTTCATTTATGTCACTCTCCTCAACACTGACAGAAGTGGGAAGGATCTTATTTCTATGGTGCAGTGAAACTCCCATGCAGAGATGCTTCTCCTCTGTGCTAGTAAATATCTTGTGGACCTACCTGTTCTAGGCAGTCCTTTTGTGCAGGCCTTTTGGTTTTTCAACTGTCTTGGCTTGACTCTGTACCCAGCAAGGAATACTTTACTGTCTAAATTATAGCAACTGATAAATGAAATCCATATACCGTATTTTTCTGTCTATAAGACGCGCCCTGGTATAAGACGCTCTCCGCGCTGAAAAGCTGTTCAGCGGAGCGCCGAACAGCTGATCCAGCAAATCCGCAAGTTTGGCCGGCTGAAGATCTTGCCCCCTCCCCCCTCCCGTTAGTGACAAACCCACAGGGGCTTGACACCTGCACCAGGCGGCATGGCAATGCACACAGGCATGCCCTAGGCTGCGGAGGTTACCATTATTTTTCCATGTATAAGACGCACCTGATTTTTGAAGAACGTGTTTGCATGAAAAAAATAGCGTCTTATACACGGAAAAATACGGTAACCCAGGAAACCAAAAAGTATTATCTGCATAGCTGACTGCTCAACAGCACCTAACAGATTTATAAAAGAAATCATGATTGTGCAGGACATTTTCAGTGGCCTGTAAAACAAAGGCAGCTCAGATTTGTTCTCCCTTTCTATCATTTTTTTTCTGTTATGATACAGCTTGTATTCCAAATGTCCAAGCTTTTTATTTGAGAAAACCTCCAAAATATTTCCACATTAATGCAAACTGCCCCCCCCCACAGATGGTTAAATATACTAAGAATGGAAATAGTGAAGATTCCAGCCCAATTTTATTCACCGAAATTTGTAGAAACTACAAGGATAGATAGACACCTATTTTTACAGGAAAGCAATTCACTTCTTTGCCCTCGGGTCATAAAAGAAGGAGATGAAATTGCTAAGGATCACTAGATAGTCATCCATCTGTGCTTCAGTGTAAACTCTGAACAAGCTAATACAGATGTGAGAGGCAGCGGCTTGATTAGCATTATTCACAGTATTCCTGAGGAGATTACCATAATATGTTTGCAAAGCTATTTAGCACATAAGCAGTTTGCTACTTTCATATTCCAGCCCTTCATTCACTGATTTCTTTGCACAGTGGATGACTGTCACTTTTTCCCGTAGATTCCCTTCAGATGGAAAGTTCATCCATTTTCCCACCCATTCAATGGGAAAAAATCAGAAACTGGAGAATTGGCAGTTCTTGTTTTAGAACTGGGAGAAATTTCTATCATTAGCAACATGAAGAAAGAGTCCAATTGAACTGATTGCCTAGTTGCTCGTTTCCATATTCATTAATGTGGTTTAAGTGGAAGTATTTCTGATTTGCATAAAGTTTCTAACACCTTTCAGTTCTCCAGGACCATATTTGTAGGCTCCCATGGCAACAGGCTGCGAAGAAAGAGTCATCTTTTTTCCCCAGATGGACAGCAGATACTGTAACCTGCCTTTTTATATCTGCTTCTTCATCTAATGCTTTAGAATAACAACAGATCTCATGGCTTCTGTGAAAAAGACACATTCCATGTCGGGGAACACAGAGTAGCGGTTGGTATGATCATTCTTAGATTATTGCAGGGCTCTTCAAACCTGGCCCTTTTATGACTTGTGGACTTCAACTCCCAGAATTCTTCAGTCAGCATGAAGTCCACAAATGATAAAAGGGCCAGGTTTGAAGACTCCTGAATTATTGTAGCAGTTTTGGGCCATTGCACCAAAACAGAATATTGTAGGGCTGAAAAATGTGCAGGGAATAGAAACCTTGGTGATCAAGATGCTGAAGCAGCTATCTTCTAAGGAAAATCACAAAGTTTGGCCCCTTTTAACTTAAGGGAAAAACCCAGCAATTTGTGATTTTTTTTAATTCATTGTGTTTAATTAAGTGCTGTATGCAGCTCAGAGTCAGTGACATGTGAGATGCGCAGCTACACAAATAAGAAATAAACATACTGGTTGTTTGAATGTGGCTTGCACGTACTAAGCAGTCTTGATACCCAACTGGATCAGATTTTCTTAGGATAGTGTGATAAATGATACCTGATATCTTGATCTCATCTTCATTTGATTTTGATAAAGATATTTCTTCACTATGAAAGTTATAGCACACTATGAGAGAAATGCTGTATTATAGTAACCATGCTGCTTTTAAAACATGCTTAAACCAGCCACTTCTTTTTAATAAAAAATCAACCATAAATATTCATAGTTTATCAGAGTTTGTTGCTCTGAAGCTCTAAACAAAGTGATAGGATTTTTTTAAAAAAAATAAGTTTAATTTAAGCAAAATTTTAATAAGGCTTAGGTAATCTAAAATGTAATTGGGATCTAAAGAGAAAATTATCACTATCAGCTAATATAGAGAAAATATTGCAATAGCATAGTAATATAGAAGTAATAGCAATCAAATAGAAAATAGGGCAAAGACAATAGAAAGCATTTGCTTACAGATTTGTAAATTTCACATTTCACTTTTATATTTCATTTTTTTCAAAATACCTCCCCAACTCTTACAGGATTGTCCAAGATCCATTGCTTTTGTAGCTCTTTTGAATCTGAGCCAATCTAAAAGTTTAAAAAGGAACTTATGACAGTAGCCTTTATCATTTTGATGGTGACTTATGACTCCATATGGCTCAAGGATGTCTCTGGGAAAAAGTATCTACATCACAGCACTTTTACTCAAGTTAAAGGAAATGTCTTTGTTGACAGAGCTGAACCCATCTCAGCTTGCAAAGGTGTTAAATAAGGCTGTATCCTTGCCCCTCTGTTGTTCAATTTTTTAATATTAACAATATTGTTGAAACATTTGCTGAGCCAGAATCCGATCCTCTCTTCCTTGCCCACCAGCCCTTATTTACTTTGCACTTGGACCCCAGAAAAGGTACTTACAACCCAGATCCTAAATTCTAATAGCCAATGCCCTCCCCCATCATTTGATTGCATTTTGGGTGTTCAGCATCTGGCCTACACTTAACAGCTGTTTGCAGTGCCCCAGAGTCATGGGACTGCAATTTATGTTTTCTGTTTCCTCCCAGTTTCCGGCAAAAAATACTCATTGTAGACAATGGGTTTGCTCAATGACCATGGATTCACTTAATGACCAAGGTGATTCACTTAACTGTCACAAAAAATGTAACATCATTTGGTCATGTTACAACTCTCTTATATACTGGCACAATTTACGACTGTAATTCTGGATTCAATTACAACCATAAGTCGAGGACTACCTGTATTTTTTATGCTGATGATACAACTGTTCTGCCTGTGACCTAGGATGCCTATAAAATTGCCCCCAAACTGCATTGCTTTACTGCTCCAAAGATTGCTTTAATATCTATCCTAATGGAAGAGTATTGATGTTGTCTAGGAATCATTTTTAAGACCCAATTAGATGGACAATCAGTGGGAAACTTATCAAAGGGGTTGAATATTTTAAGTCAGGGCTTTTCAACCTGTTCACCCATTGTACCACTTTTAGGATATGGCAACATCCGAGTACCACCAGTCGCCTAGCAAGGTGTCAAAAACTTGATGACCAAAAAAAAAAAAGGAAAAAAGTGATAAAGTACAGGTAGTCCTCGACTTACAACAGTTCGCTTAGTGACCGTTCGAAGTTACAATGGCACTGAAAAAAGTGCCCCCCAAGCCACAGCCAAGCAAGACACCTGCCTGCCCGCCCGGCCGCGCTCTTCCTCCTGTCCGAGGTTTTCATTGTTGTGAGCATTTCTGTTGGGGATTGGCAGCAGGGGTGGGGTGGGGGGTGTTTGGTTTTCATTCCCCCCATCTGCTGGGTGGTTGCAGCAGGTTTTGGTCACTTCACATGACCCTGGGACACTGTGACCGTCATAAATATGAATCAGTTGCCAAGCATCTGAATGTAAATGACAAGACCCTGGAGATGCTGCAACATTCCAGCTGATCAGCGCTTCTTCTGGGCTCAGTGGATGCGCCAGCACCAGCGCCGAGCTCCAGCTGGAGCCTGGCGCTGATCCTGGCGCTTCCGCTGAGCCCTGGCAGCCCTGCAGCCCCAGCCGTCTCTCGCTCAGGCTTGTGCGGTGCTGCCACCGGTTCAGCTCATTCCCCTCCCCTGCTACCACTTTTCTAGGATGGTTGCGTACCACCTGCCAGGTGCCAATGTACCACAGGTGGTACCCGTACCACTGGTTGAAAAGCCCTGTTTTAAGTATCCAGGAGTATATTTTCAATTTTCCACCTGCTGGTTTATTTAAGCAAGAGCCCAAAAAGCATCCCTTACAACTGTTCTATTTGCATGTCAATCTGGAAATAATCATGTATCAGAGCTATTAAAGCTAAAGATCTAGAATGCTCAGTTGTGTCTCTATAAGAAGTCTTCTAGTTCAGTCCATATTTTTAAAAGTCTTATTTCAAGTACCTTATTCAATATCTAAATTTCTGTTATGATTGGAACTAGACTGCATTTCCTTTATAAAGGGATTAAAACTTTGTTGTCTTACTTAGATCAAGGGTGTCAAACTGCCGGCCCGCAGGCCAATTGCATCATATGGAGGCCGTGACCACCCCAGCTCCGGCAACGCAAAAAAAGTCATGATACGTTGCAACACGTCATGTGACATGGCGAGTTTGACACCCATGTCTTAGATCAGCGGTTCTCAACCTATGGGTCGCGACCCCATTTGGGGTCGATCGACCATTTCATGGGGGTCGCCAAGCAAGGCTGTCCGCCATTTTTTCCCCCTTTTCCGGTGGGTGCCTTAGCTCCCTTGAGCTGGGCCAGCTGGTGGTCGGCCTGCTCCGTCTCTGCCGCTTGCCAGCTACGCCTCGGCCGGCGCAGGGGGCGGAACCACGCATGCGCGGCGCTCCCGGGCAGGAAAAGTCCTTGACTTACGACCGGTTGGGTAGTCCTTGACTTATGACCGGTTTAGTCCTCGATTTACGACCGGTTTAATCCTCGACTTACGACTGGTTGGGGGTCGCCGCATTAAAAAGGTTGAGAACCACTGTCTTAGATTTTGGCTGAAAACTAAGGGGAACTTTCTTGATCTATCTCATCTTGCTAGACAAGTTGTTATTTACTCTAAGAAGACTAATTCTGATTTGGCATACTGTTAGTCTTGCCTTGCCAGCATTGTCTCCTTCAGGCTTTGGTAAAACCTTGGTTGAACTGAAGCAGAGAATTTGGCATTTCGATATCCAAAATGATAGAGACTATGTTTCCCACTCCATTTATAGCAGAATTTAGGACAACCCTTAGTAAACATACAAGCCTGTCTTGTGACAGGTGTGAGGTTGAATCTGTTTCCAGTGTTCTATGGAAATGTCTCTTCTGCACTCTATGGATGTAAAATTTAATATTTCCAATAATTAATTAATTAACAATAATTAACGATTCTAATTGCCTTTGCAACCAGGAGGTCATTACCCTCTTTTAGATGGCCACTCTTCAGAGATCTCTAAGAAAGTGGCAAAATTTAGCTGTTAATTGTTTCAGAGTTTTCTTGTAGTGCTTATTATATTTACTGTGTTGTTGGTCTTTTTCTTGTGTTTGGTCTTAGACCATAAATAAACTTTGATTGTTTTTTGTCAAACGTATTTTATTAGATCTTTAGGAGGCAGAATAAGATTTGCATATGCACCATCTTCTGAATTTGCTTATGTCAGGGGTGTCAAACTGCTGGCCTGCGGGCCGGATGCATCATAGCGAAACTGCGCCCACTCCATTGCCGGCAATGGCAAAAAAGTCATACGTCACGACACGTCACGTGACATTACGAGTTTGACACCCCTGACTTATGTCGTCCTTACTTTTGTTTTGTTCAGTTTGGTATATGGCATTTCTTCGTGACATTTAGTAGTGACTGACCAGCTAAATTCATTCAAGAAACAATCTCCTTTTCACTTTAGCAAAGAAGATAGCATAGAAAAAGAGCTCATAAATACACTAAATCCACACTTTATGTAAAAATCTGTACCTTCTCTATCACAGGTGTGAAAAAATGGTAACAGCTACAGGCAATGGCAGCTGTTGCTGATTGAGACAACTGAGGCTGAAGACAAGCAGCCAATTTCACAAGAGCTGAGATAGTTTGAAAAAGGCTGGGCTTTCTGTGGCCTATCCATATATTTCTTTTGTCCCATGTTCCTTTTGCCTTAGTTCAGTGGTTCTCAACCTTTTTAATGCTGCGACCCCAACCGGTCGTAAGTCGAGGACTAAATCGGTCGTAAGTCGAGGACTAAACCGGTTGTAAGTCGAGGACTTTCCCTGCCCGGGAGCACCGCGCATGTGTGGTTCCGCCCCCTGCGCCGGCCGAGGCGTAGCTGGCAAGCGGCAGAGACGGAGCAGGCCGACCACCAGCTGGCCCAGCCCAAGGGAGGTAAGGCACCTGCCGGAAAAGGGGGAAAAAAATGGCGGACAGCCTTGCTTGGCGACCCCCGTGAAATGGTCGATCGACCCCAAATGGGGTCCCGACCCACAGGTTGAGAACCACTGCCTTAGTTAGCTGTAAGAACTGTTTTTTGAAATTATGCATAAACCTGCCAAGTATGATTAATGGAGCAATGGTGGAAGGCATAATATAGAGGGAGAGGACTTCAATTTCGATGGCTTCTGATTTTAGAGAAAAGTGACTGGAGCTTCTTCCTCTCTGCATTTTTTCCCCACCCTTCTCCCTATTTCCTTTGCAGCATCCTTTCAGCTCTAATTAATTACTGCAGATCCAAGAAGTTTTGGCCAGAAGGAGAACAGGCAGGAGAACAGGAAAAGGGATGGGTGGAGAAGACCCAGCTGCCTTTTCTGTCTTTGGCTTCAAATGTGATAGCTAACTGCATTTCAAGTTTCAAACTTCCTCCAGATCTTTTTTTTTTTTTTTTGTAATAGTAATATTTTCACCCTATTAATCTTGTTTAATCCCCAGTATGTGGAGGATGAAGAAAGCTGATCTTAAAAGAAGGGGCTTGGGCCAGGAAACATAGTCCTGTGGTCTCTCCTTTCAGTAACCATCTGAGGAATATCCAAGTAGGTGTTTGTGTCCATATTCCTTACTTTGTTCCTTTTTTTCTCTCACAACTTTATACTTTTCATTCTTTGGATGCTTCAAAGGACTCTTTCCCCTTCAAAGATGTTCAGGAACTGACAGCTGATGAACAGCCCAAGAAAGGAGGTTGAGAGTGTTTTGTGCTTTCAGATGTGAGCTTAAGAGTTTTCTTGCCTGATGCAATTTCTGGCAAGGTTTCTCTGGTTTCCACTCAAGGTTTCATAGTATTATGGGTTATAATCAAGTAAGAGAGATAATCATGTAGCATTGCTCCAACGCAAAACAGCCATTCTGTTGCATGCAGATAATCAAATGATATTCTAGGACAGTGGTGGCGAACCTATGGCACGCGTGCCAGAGATGGCACTCAGAGCCCTCTCTGTGGGCACACGCACCATGCCCCAGAGATGGCAACCGTCCCTCTTCAACCAGCTGCCCGCTAACTTGCCGAGATTTCACGTGCTCGGATGCATCCCAGTATGGCTGGTTTCCCTCCCCCCCCGTCCCATCCCTCCTGGCCTCGCATGCTCTCCTTTTTCTGGGCACGACCTATTGCATCGCCTCCTCAGCTGTCGGCCATCCATCCAGCTCAGAGGCGGCTTCTCTGAACTGCTGGCGGCGGGCTGCAGAGCCCCAGAATGGGGCTGTGGCTGCTGACGGACACTGCCGGCCCTCATACGCGCGCTGGCCTGTGTGCGGGGGCCAATGGTGTCAGGCACCCCACCTGCCAGAGACCCCCTGGATCTCCCCCAACCCTGCCCGGCCCCCACAGGCGTCCCTCCCCCTGAGCAACATCGAGGTGACCACACCCACCTTGGCCACACCCAGTCTGCCATGATCACAGCCACGCCCACCCAGTGGGCCATGCCCACCTGGCACCCAGAGATAAATAAGTGGGTTTTGGTTTGCGATTTGGGCACTCGGTCTCTAAAAGGTTTGCCATCACTGTTCTAGGATGTAATAAAGCTATTAGCTTTTATGTGCACGCTGGGAGGGAGAAAATCCCAAAGCACATATAAAATGTAGACATTTGATTTAGCAGAAGTAATATTGCAAAGAAGTCTTGTTCTTCCTTGATAATTGCTTGTTACTTCAGAAAAGCCAACTGCCCTCATCAGAAAGTCTAGAAATCCTAGGAACGTACAGAATACATGTGGGAATTCTGGCAAATGAGTCTTTGATAAGTCTATTACAAAATAAGGTATTGCCTGAGGAAAAGTGATTGCAGGGCTTTCTGATTCAAAATCTGACTGATTTTGCATGCTCCCTAAACTATGAGAAGAACTGGTATGTTCCTAGCAAAGATCTTTGCCTTGCCATGGATGAAAGCAATGAATGGAGTCTACTGTAATTCATCATTTTCAGATAGAATAATTGATGCAATGCAGCTTTGGGTTGAAGAAAATGTGTAATATTCATGTGTATTTGTGGAAATTGTGTGAAACAAAGACATGGTTGTGTTTAAAAATATTTGTTTGCATTGTAAAAAAACAATACACAAAAATTATATGAGAAGTTGCATGAATATGTATATATATATACTCTAGTACTTTTCTTTTCATATATACATACATACTGTACATACACACACACCCACACACACACATACTAGAGTAGTTGTAAATTGCATGTATTAATGTGTGCAAGATTGTGTTCAAAATCAGTATAACCACAACTTTGTATTTTCCAGGGTTTTATTTATTGACTTAGAAATTAGACAGAAGAAAATAATGTGTGAATTTGTACAGGACTGTCACAATTGGAATTATTAACATTCTAAGCAAAGAGAGAGACATTTCAGAATTTTGGATAAGCATGGGAGAAAAAAAGTATGAATCATTCATTTTTCCACTTGTGATTCTTCATGACATGTGGCTAGGTGAGTTGATTCAACACACTTGTTAGCAACATGATACAGTAAATTCAAATCAGTTTTGTGCTATTGCCTGTGTTCCAAATTCTGAGTAGCACAAATATCAGCACAGGGTTACAACTTTGATATAAACTGCTTTCCCAAATCTGAATTTCTCAAATAAAATCAAACATATCTGGAGGATGCTGGGTTAATTAGTCTGGAACTCATCAAAATAATTTCATTAGTATTATTTTTGTTTTGATGATATCAATACTTATATAGATGAATATTATTTCATTGCTGAGACAGGATTTTATTAGGAAAAAACTCTCTAGGATGTTTAAAAGGGCAGTAAATTATCTTTTGTTCAGCTTATTTGTCTTTTGTCTAGTTTATTCTTATTAGTAATATTTACAAGTAACTTCTTTCCAAAAGTATCCCAAGGAAGCCCAGAGCAATTTAGAAGAGCAAAAAACATGGGACTGTCTTCCATAAAACCATATAATGAAACATTATAGCCCAAACAATAAGAAGAATAAAACTAAATTCTGCTATACAACAATTAAAATTCATTTTGACAGTTCTCCTGAAAGTGTCAGGATGAAAAAGGAGATCTTAAACTGTATTTAAGTGCAGGAACCAGCGATATGTCCCCTATAAATAATCACAATACTTCCACCAAGAAGTCCCTGCTGTCAGTTGGGAGACATTAGAAGAAGCAGCTTTGGGTCTTACATCCTTTAGGACACAGGTGTCAAACTCGATCGCGTCACGTGACGTATCACAACGTTTTTTGCCTTTGTGGAGCCAGGATGGATGTGGACTGTGCATGACGCATCCGGCCCGTGGGCCACCAGTTTGACACCCCTGCTTTAGGGATTTAGGAGGTAAAGTCAATGAATTAAACCTGATAGTTTTCCAAGACTGCAAGAACACTCCTTTAAGAATCATATCTAAGGATATTCCTATTTAGATCATATTACAATAATTTGTAAGACCCGAATAATCCAATTCTTGAGTATGGAAAAATGCCTGGGTTTGCATGACTCCAAAATCAATTTGGATCGTTTATTATATTAGAGGCCCTATTTTAAAAGTAATTGCATATAGAATCAAATGTCTGATAACAACGGGAGGAAAGATTCCTTTTAGATAGTGTTTTCCTCCTGCTGAAATAAAAATATTTCAATCTCTCTTTCTTTAACCCTTCTTCCCCACCCTCGGCATCACTTCTGTTGCAAGTCCTGAAACCTGGGCAGGCAGATTTCCAACAGGGATTCATCCCCACTGCTGCTCACCCAAACCCCAGCAAAGGATGTTAGATCTGCACCTTCATCCATTATCATTCATGGGAGGAAGTCTTCCACTAACAGTTTCTGTTGTGTCCCGAGCCTGCATCTTGCAGGCTCGGGACGTTGCAAGAGTCCCGGGCATTTGCAGAAGCTGCCCGGGACCAGACTGAGCGGCGCCGGCCTTGTGCGCATGCACAAGGCGGGAAAAGCCCGCCTCATTGATTGGTTGAACTTGCCCGGGGATCAGAGGGTATAAATAGAGGCCTGCGTGCCTCTGCTCTGGTTGTTCGTAGAATGGAGCAAACAATAAAGACTTGTTGGAGATGATTCGTCTCAAGCGCCATTATTCCCAGGACTTAACAGTTTCTATTTCCTACCTCTGATTAACAAACTCCTAATTGGCAGAATAAAAGTCTGTCCTAATGATAATAAGGATTACTAATGTACTTCCAGGTACAATTCGAGCTGCTGGATTTTAATTCTAAAGCCCTCTATGGTGCATTGCCAGGTTATTTGCAGGATCGGCTACCCCTAATTATGTCTTCTGCCCAGGAATATCTAAATCAAGGGTCTTCAAACTTGGCAACTTTAAGACTTGTGGACTTCAACTCCCAGAATTCTGGGAGTTGAAGTCCACAAGTCTTAAAGTTGCCAAGTTTGAAGATCCTTGATCTAACTGGTGGAACACACTGGGTCCCATATCTTAGGTGAGTGTTTTTTTAACCTTGGCAGTTTTAAGATGGAGACTTCAACTGTCTGGGTGGGGAATTTTGGGAGTTGAAGTCCACTTAAAGTTGCCAGTGCTGGATTAGGCAGTGCATTTAGTAGGATCCAAGAGATATCCCTTTTCTCTTGTTCTCATTCTTCATATCCCTTGAGATTTTACTCTGTCTGCCTTTTGAAAGCATTCAAAAGCTATTCTGTTCCTCAAGCATTGGATCTGAGAGCCGTCTGGCCCATTGGATGAGATTTATTTATTTATTGAATGCACACTGAGTTTTCCTGGCATTTTATGTATTTGTACATGTCTATTTTGGGTTATGTTTTTAAAGATTTGTTTTGTTCTTCTTTTTGTTCTTTTTATCGTCACTGTTGTTTATTAACGATGCAGGAATTCTGAGTGTGTTATATCAGCTAAGTAAATAAAATTACAATAATGCTAACTAAAGAAGTAATCTGAATAACTTCTTAAGGAAAGGAAAATGTGAGCTAGGAGTTGCAATTTATTGGGATAGCATCTACCTATGGGGAAATTATTTAGCTATATAAAATACATGAACGAAGGCAAATATATGTGTCCCGGAATAATGTTGTAGGATCCAATCTGGGTCAGTCACAGAGACCAGAGGTAGAGAGACGTCCCCTGAAGAAGATGGACTCTAGCACAAGTCCAAAAGCTCGGAAGACAAAAACTCTGGGTCCCAGTGACCGACCCAGATTGGATCCTGTATAAAATACAATTGGAAGGGATCTTGGAGCTCTTCTAGTTTAACCACCTGCCCAAGCAGGAGACCCTATAACATTGCAGGCTGTCTCTTCTTAAAAGCCTCCAATGATGGAGCAGCCCCAACTTCTGGAGGCAGGCCGTTCCACTGGTTAATTGTTCTGATAGGAAATTTCTCCTTAATTCTGGGTTGGGTTCTCTCTTTGATAAGCTTCTATCCATTACTTCTTCTGCTCTCAGGAGCTTTGGAGAATATGGGGGGTGGTGGTGGTGGTTGTAATTTGAATATGTTACATTATTTTTTAAAATTCTCTATCTTTAGCCAAGTTACACTTGCCTGACAGTTCAATTGGACATATCTGCGCATATTTGTCCAAAACATTTCATACATTAAATGTGACACTTGAATTTATTTGCTGGGAAATCTGGCTCAATATAGATCCTCAACTCATATCCACAGCTATTTAAAAACGTGCAGCTGCCTGACACATTTTATGAGAGCTGTTTAAATACAGCAGCCATGTAGAGCATGAATCAGTCCAGAGGGAATATATGGAATTTACACAGGACTGAGAATAGCTATTCTCGAGCAATCTGACCCTTGTGAATTTCAGTGTGAATGGTTTAAAATGCATTCCACAACCAATACATAGTTTCCCTTTGGGTTTTTTTTATATGTCTCCAAATTCCAAGACAATTCAAGCATTCAAAGCAAATGTACTTAAGAATGCATATTTTAGAATGACATTCATTTATAAATGCATCAATAAATATGTTTGAGAAAATGCTTTACAAATACTTACCTGCATATTTATATTTGTTTCCTGTGCAAATTACTTAAAAATTCTTGCAGTGCGGTGGAACACAAAAATATGGAGATAGAGATGCAAGGCATATACAGACCTGATGTGAACTGGAAATGGAAGGATTCATTCATTCTTACAAGCAGCACATTCCTAAATAGGTCTCCAGTGCCTGAAGAGCTTATTCCTGTCCTCTTCAGCTGATTTTCACCCAAAGAGTTTCACCATCATAAGGGTATTTTCAATGGCTGATCAGCTTTCTATTTCAAAATAAATTGTGCACATTTAAGAAATGCTATTTGCTCTCCTCTTCCATATCCATTTCTTGTACATTTTAATTGTAAGCCATCCCAGCAAGATTTCCCCCCTATTTTTTAAAATCTCTGCATGCAGTATTTAATGTATTTTAAGGTGCACTGGTAGTAGCCCAAATAATAAGGCTTCTGACCTTGAGTGTGGTTAACTATTATCCTGAATATGTCTTATGGATTGAACTAGGGTAATGCCCCCGTTTCTAAGAATTATTTTAAGCAAGATAGTGATATTTGCCACATTTTCTACAACTAAACATAATATAACTATAGCAAGAGAAGCAGCATGTACGTTTAATAAATAAATAGTTTTTATATAATTCTAGAAAATTAGTATGGCACTCTTCCTGTACTGCTTTATAAAACATATAGAAATTCGTTGTTTCCAAGATGTTGTTATCCCTACATTTAATTGGTTTTATACGTCTTATTAAGGCACTGCTTTATACAGGGCATAGAATGGGCCAGACTATCTTGATCTTGACACAACCTGGATAGAATATGTTCCTGGGCACATTCTGAAAGAATATTTTCCTTAGTATACTACAAAGAAGGCTAAAGAAATACAATATCTACCATTTCTTTCTTTATTTTTTTCTCCTGATTGGTGTGGTGTGCTTAATTTGATTTTTTTTGTAAAGTACATACTGATGTTTATTAACTTTCAATATGATTTAAATTAATTTAGCTTGAAATTTAAACAGGTTTAGGAGGATTATGTAATGGCGTAACCAAGAAATCTGTTCCAGATTTTTTCTGAGAAATGTAACAAACAATTGAGAGTTAAAATAACATCATGTACAGAAATCAATTTAAATACTGATTTTTCATGGATAAATGCATCCTTTTCATGGAATTCCAATATTTTGTCCATTATTGAAAGATAGAATTAAGAATTGGGGTCTGTTCAACAAAAGGCCAAGATCATCAATTTTCTGGCTCTAGCAAGTATTTAATACTTTTTAAAATGTTTTTTGCAAAACATTTTGGCCTGATACCATGGACATTTATTTGGATATTGCAAGAGAGCATAGGATTACAGCTTAATTGACTCAATGGAAAAAAGATTTAATCTAAATTGTTTTTTAAAATATTTCATCGTCTTTCTGGTTTAGCTGCACACTACATAGACTGCTATGGTGCTATAATTGTAAACTGCCAATGAGGCTGTAAAATGCAGCTTTATCTTCATTTCTCAGCTTTTAAAAATAAAACACATTGGAAATGTTGTTGGGGCTTGAGGAAGGAAGGAAGATTTGCTTTCTGCCTGTAATAAGAATAAAATATCTCCAGAAGGCAGTTTCACTTGTAAGAGGTGCAGATTTTCTCACGGGAGCAAAAGCACCAAAATAAGTTCACCAGAAGAATTCAACCCTGAACTACAAATATTCTTTTTTATTGGTACTCGTGACCTTGTGCAGTGGATGTCCCTACCCACTGATTGTCAGGGGCACGAGGGCGTGAGGAATGCAGATGTGTTGGGGGCTTCCCAGACATGAAAATGTGTGGTGGACAAGAAGGACTATGGATCTGATCCAGCAATGATGTTACTAGACTGCACTTCTAATTTTATGAGGATTAACTGTGGCTCCTGCCTTCCCACGGAGTTGTATTTTAGGCAAACTAGTGATGAAGACAAGGCACAGCAGGAAAGGACCAGGGGAAGGAGGGGGGTATGGATGTGTTAGCCTTTGGAATTGAGATTTGCTTGCTTCCAGAGGTTCTGGGTGCTCCATCTCTGCAGGTTTTGAAGAAGAGACTGGACAGCCATTTGTCCAGAGTGGTATAGGGTCTCCAGCTCAAGCAGAGGGTTGGTCTAGAACAGGGCTTTCAACCTTTTCACCCATTGTACCACTTTTAGGATATGGCAACATCCAAGTACCACCCGTCGCCTAGCAAGGTGTCAAAAACTTGATGACCCCCCAAAAAAGTGATAAAGTACAGGTAGTCCTCGACTTACAACAGTTCGCTTAGTGACTGTTCAAAGTTACAATGGCACTGAAAAAAGTGCCCCCCAAGCCACAGCCGAGCAAGACACCTGCCTGCCCAACCAGCAGCGTTCTTCCTCCTGTCCGAGGTTTTCATTGTTAGCATTTCTGTTGAGGATTGGCAGCGGGGGTGGGGTGGGGGGTGTTTGGTTTTTATTCCCCCCTGTTTGCTGGGTGGTTGCAGCAGGTTTTGGTCACTTCACAAGACCCTGGGACACTGTGACCATCATAAATATGAATCAGTTGCCAAGCATCTGGGCCCTGGAGATGCTGCAACATTCCAGCTGATTGGTGCTTCTTCAGGACTTAGCAGAAGCACCAGGATCAGCGCCGAGCTCCAGCTAGAACCTGGCGCTGATCCTGGCACTTCCGCTGAGCCCTGACAGCCCTGCAGCTCCAGCCATCTCTCGCTCAGGCTTGTGCATTGCTGCCACCAGTTCAGCTCATTCCCCTCCCCCGCTACCACTTTTCTAGGATGGTCGCTTACCACCTGCCAGGTGCCAATGTACCACAGGTAGTACCCGTATCACTGGTTGTAAAGCCCTGGTCTAGAAGACCTCCAAGGTGTCCTTCCAACCCTGTTATTCTGTGTTCTACAACTCTGTTTAGTCTTTCAATTGGGATTCTGCAACTTTGATATTTGTTATTGGATCTGGGAACCAAACTATATACCAAAAAGCAATAATTTAATTAAGACCAATAATTTGTGATCAATAACAGATGCAAAGAAAACAAAAAATACAGGCATACAGATTGGGTGTGCAACTGTGCTATTTGTTCACTGAATACATTCCTTCTAGCTGCTTTTTTCTCCTACTAAAGTTGGGGAAAGTATCAAATAATATCTTTCAAGGAAAATAGTTTCAGAGCTATTTTGCCAGGAAACAGCTTTGAAATGTATTGCTTTAGTACAGAAAGCAGCAAAACAAACACCAGATTCAAAGAGTAGAATGGAATTTTTGGGAAACCCCCCCCCCAAAGAATGCAAAAATGTTGAAATAAATGAATATAAAGCAAAAAGCTCAAATCTTAAACAACAAATTAAACCTGGATGGGATTTTCCACGATGATAGAAGCCCAGTTCATATGTAGAAAGTAAACCTCGGTGTGCCATCTCAATTCAGCCATTATTTACACTTTGATGGATACCAAATTTTACAAATACAATTTAACTTATATGTCATATGTCCCCTCAAAATTCCATGAACAACTGTTCATCCCAAACAGCTTTCCACACAAAAAATCGAGAGTGAATGGAAAGTCTTATTAGTCTACTCTTGGTTAGACTAAATTTTAGACTACTGCAATTTAATTTATGCAGGGCTGTCCTTGAAAATGACACAGTGGGCACAGATTTTAGTGGGCCATTTGCTGATCAGTATTAGCTGGTTTGGCAAAATAACCCCGGATCTGGAGGAACTGCATTAGCTTTCAGTAACTTCTGGGACTGTTTCAAAGTACTGATAATTTCGTATAAATGCCTCCCCCATCTTTGGAACAACTTGTCCCCCAAATTCAGATGTGCCCCTGCCCTGATGGCATTTTGCAAAATGGCGAAAGCAGTCCTTTTTAGAATAGAGAGACAGTTTGGTATAATAGTTAAAGCACCAGACTAGAAACCAGGAGATTGTGAGTTCTAGTCCCACCTTAGGTATGAAAGGCTTGACTGGGTGACTTTGGGCCAGTCACTCTCTCTCAACCCATGATATCAGGCTTGGGTTGACAAGCCGGTTGGTCAAATCCTGTCACAATCAATGTTTAGTTGATCTGAAAAAAGCATATCCTGCACTTGGAGGAAAACATTAGGAGAAAAAGTCCTCCTAAAGGTTTTCAGAAGCAACAGTGTTTGCGAAAAAAAAATTAATAGTAGTATTTATTGGTTTTTAATGGGCTTGGCTTTATGAGAATTTTATAGAAGATTTATTCTTTTTGCGGCAATCTGCCTAGAAATGTGAGAATTGATGGCATACATATTACAGAGTAACAGAGTTGGAAGGGACCTTGGAAGTCATCTAGTTCAACCGCCAACCCAAGCAGGAGATCTTATCCCATTCAGGACAAATGTCCAATCTCTTCTTCAAAATCTCCATTGTTGGAGCACCCACAACTTTTGGACATAAGCCATGCCACTGATTATTAGTGGAAGGCCAAAAGTTAACTATAGCCCAAAAAAACATAAATAGAATTTTATTTTTTTTTATTAGAAATTTTTATTAATTTTTCAGTTAAAAACAATCACAAAAATATGATGCATTTAGTCACAATAACAACCAAAAAAATAACACTATTCAATACATTCACGGAAGTGTCCGGTGTCCCCCCCCTGCACC